>NC_064643.1:21583560-21886590 GCF_023864345.2 Schistocerca serialis cubense
TTCCTGTGACACTAGGTATAGATTCCGATGCTTCACTTCAGGTTTACTGAATCCCTTGGACCTTCTTATTGACGATGAAACACAGAAATTGCATCGGAATTAAATAGAAAAGGCACAATGCCGACTTAAGTGCGAGAAGACTGACTCTTCTTACTCTCTATGTTTTGAACCATTCCTGTGACACTAGTTTAAGATTCCGATGCTTCACTTCAGGTTTACTGTATCCCTCTGACCTTCTTATTGACGATGAAACACAGAAATTGCATCGGACTTAAATACAAAAGGCACAATGCCGACTTAGGTCCAAGATGACTGACTCCTGTTACTGACTATGTTTTGAACCTTTCCTGTGACACTAGTTATAGATTGCGTTGCCTCACTTCAGGTTTACTGCATCCCTTGGACCTTCTTGTTGACGATGAAACACAGAAATTGCATCGGAATTAAATACAAAAGGCACAATGCCGACAGAAGTACATGAAGACTTACTCTTCTTACTGACGATGTTTTGAACCATTCGTGTGACAGTAGTTATAGATTCCGATGCTGCACTTCCGGTTTACTGTATCCCTTGGATCTTCTTATTGACGATGAAAGACAGAAATTGCATCGGAATTAAATACAAAAGACACAATGACGCCTTATGAACAAGAAGACTGACTCTTCTTACTGTCTATGTTTTGAACCATTCCTGTGACACTAATTATGGATTCGGATGCTTCACTTCAGCTTTTAGTGTATCCCTTGGACCTTCTTATTGACGATGAAACACAGAAATTGCTTCGGAATTAAATAGAATAAACACAATACCGACTTAAGTACAAGAAGACTCACTCTTCTCACTGACTATGTTTTGAACCATTCCTGTGACACTAATTATGGATTCGGATGCTTCACTTCAGCTTTTAGTGTATCCCTTGGACCTTCTTATTGACGATGAAACACAGAAATTGCTTCGGAATTAAATACAAAAGGCACAATGCCGACTTAAGTACAAGAAGACTGACTCTTCCTACTGTCTATATTTTGAACCATTCCTGTGACACTAGTTATAGATTCCAATGCTTCACTTCAGATTTACTGAATCCCTTGGACCTTCTTATTGACGATGAAACACAGAAATGGCATCGGAATTAAATACAAAAGGCACAATGCGGACTTAAGGACAAGAAGACTGACTCTACTTACTGCCTATGCATTGAACCATTCCTGTGTCACTAGTT
This sequence comes from Schistocerca serialis cubense, assembly GCF_023864345.2. Taxonomy (NCBI): domain Eukaryota; kingdom Metazoa; phylum Arthropoda; class Insecta; order Orthoptera; family Acrididae; genus Schistocerca; species Schistocerca serialis. The sequence goes on from NC_064643.1 coordinate 21,584,784, forward strand.
ATAGATTCCGATGCTTCACTTCAGGTTTACTGTATCCCTCTGACCTTCTTACTGACGATGAAACACAGAAATTGTATCGGAATTAAATACAAAAGGCACAATGCCGACTTAAGTACTAGAAGACTGACTCTTCTTACTGACTATTTTTTGAACCATTCCTGTGACACTAGTTATAGATGCCGATGCTTCACTTCAGGTTTACTGTATCCCTCTGACCTTCGTATTGACGATGAGACACAGAAACTGCAGCGGAAATAAATACAAAAGGCACAATGGCGACATAAGTACATGTAGACTGAATCTTGCTACTGTCTATGATTTGAACCATTAGTGTGACACTAGTTACAGATTCCGATGCTTCATTTCTGGTTTACTGTATCCCTTGGACCTTCTTATTGACGATGAAACACAGATAGTGCATCGAAATTAAATACAAAAATCACAATGCCAATTTAAGTAAAAGAAGACTGCATCTTCCTACAGTTTATGTTCCGAACCATTCCTGTGACACTAGTTATAGATTCCGCTGCTTCACTTCTGGTTTACTGTACCCTCTGACCTTCGTTTTGACGATGAAACACAGAAATTGCATCGGAATTAAATTGAAAAGGCACAATGCCGACTTAAGTACAAGAAGACTGACTCTTCATACTGACTATACCTTGATCCATTCCTGTGAAACTAGTTATAGATTCCGATGCTTCACTTCAGGTTTACTGTTTCACTCTGACCTTCTTATTGTCGATGAAACACAGAAATTGCATCGGAATTAAATACAAAAGGCACAATGCCGACTTAAGTACAAGAAGACTGACTCTTGTTACTGTCTATGTTTTAAACTATTCCTGTGACACTAGTTATAGATTCAGATGCTTCACTTCAGGTTTGCTGTATGCCTTGTACCTTCTTATTGACGATGAAACCCACAAATTGCCTTGGAATTAAATACAAAAGGCACAATGCCGACTTAAGTACAAGAAGACCGACTCATCCTACTGTCTATGTTTGAACCATTCCATTGACACTAGTTATAGATTCCGATGCTTCACTTCAGGTTTACTGTTTCCCTTGGAACTTCTTATTGACGATGAAATAATGAAATTGCATGGGATTTAATTACAAAAGGCACAATGCCGACTTAAGTACAAGAAGGCTAACTCTTCTTACTGCCTATGCTTTCAACCATTCCTGTGACACTAGTTATAGATTCCGAAGCTTCACTTCAGGTTTACTGTATCCCTCTGACCTTCTTATTGGCGATGAAACACAGAAATTGCATCGGAATTAAATAGAAAAGGCACAATGCCGACTTAAGTGCGAGAAGACTGACTCTTCTTACTCTCTATGTTTGAACCATTCCTGTGACACTAGTTTTAGATTCCGATGCTTCACTTCAGGTTTACTGTATCCCTCTGACCTTCTTATTGACGATGAAACACAGAAATTGCATCGGACTTAAATACAAAAAGCACAATGCCGACTTACGTACAAGGAGACTGACTCTTTATACTGTCTTTGTTTTGAACTATTCCTGTGACACTAGTTATAGATTCCCATGCTTCACTTCAGGTTTACTGAATCCCTTGGACCTTCTTATTGACGATGAAACACAGAAATTGCATCGGAATTAGATACAGATGGCACAATGCCGACTTAAGTACAAGGAGACTGACTCTTCTTACTGTCTATGCTGTGAACCATTCCTGTGACACTAGTTATAGATTCCGATGCTTCACACCAGGTTTACTGTTTCCCTTGGACCTTCATATTGACGATGAAACACCAAAATTGCATCGGAATTAAATACAAAAGGCACAATGCCGACTTAGGTCCAAGAAGACTGACTCCTGTTACTGACTATGTTTTGAACCATTCCTGTGACACTAGTTTTAGATTCCGTTGCTTCACTTCAGGTTTATTGCATCCCTTGGACCTTCTTGTTGACGATGAAACACAGAAATTGCATCGGAATTAAATACAAAAGGCACAATGCCGACATAAGTACATGAAGACTGACTCTTCTTACTGACTATGTTTGAACCATTCCTGTGACACTAGTTATAGATTCCGATGCTTCACTCCAGGTTTACTGTATCCCTTGGACCTTCTTATTGACGAAGAAACACAGAAATTGCATCGGAATTAAATAGAATAGGCACAATACCGACTTAAGTACAAGAAGACTCTTTCTTCTCACTGTCTATGTTTTGAACCATTCCTGTGACACTAATTATGGATTTGGATGCTTCACTTCAGCTTTTATTGTATCCCTTGGACCTTCATATTGACAATGAAACACAGAAATTGCTTCGGAATTAAATACAAAAGGCACAATGCCGACATAAGTACAAGAAGACTGACTCTTCCTACTGTCTATGTTTTGAACCATTTTTTTGGCACTAGTTATAGCTTCCGATGCTTCACTTCAGGTTTACTGTATCCCTCTGACCATCTTATTGACGATGAAACACAAAAATTGCATCGGAATTAAATACAAACGGCACAATGAGGACTTAAGTACAAGAAGACTGACTCTTCCTACTGTCTATATTTTGAACCATTCCTGTGACACTAGTTATAGATTCCAATGCTTCACTTCAGATTTACTGAATCCCTTGGACCTTCTTATTGACGATGAAACACAGAAATGGCATCGGAATTAAATACAAAAGGCACAATGCGGACTTAAGGACAAGAAGAGTGACTCTACTTACTGCCTATGCTTTGAACCATTCCTGTGACACTAGTTATAGATTCCGATGCTTCACTTCAGGTTTACTGTATCCCTCTGACCTTCTTACTGACGATGAAACACAGAAATTGTATCGGAATTAAATACAAAAGGCACAATGCCGACTTAAGTACTAGAAGACTGACTCTTCTTACTGACTATTTTTTGAACCATTCCTGTGACACTAGTTATAGATGCCGATGCTTCACTTCAGGTTTACTGTATCCCTCTGACCTTCGTATTGACGATGAGACACAGAAACTGCAGCGGAAATAAATACAAAACTCACAATGCCGACATAAGTACATGTAGACTGAATCTTGCTACTGTCTATGATTTGAACCATTAGTGTGACACTAGTTACAGATTCCGATGCTTCATTTCTGGTTTACTGTATCCCTTGGACCTTCTTATTGACGATGAAACACAGATAGTGCATCGAAATTAAATACAAAAATCACAATGCCGACTTAAGTATAAGAAGACTGACTCTTCTTACTGTCTATGTTTTGAACCATTTCTGTGAAACTAGTTACAGATTCCGATTCTTCACTTCAGGGTCACTGTTCCCTCTGACCTTCTTATTGACGATGAAACACAGAAATTGCATCGGAATTAAATACAAAAGGCACAATGCCGACTTAAGTACAAGAAGACTGACTGTTGTTACTGTTTATGTTTTGAACTATTCCTGTGACACTAGTTATAGATTCAGATGCTTCACTTCAGGTTTGCTGTATGCCTCGTACCTTCTTATTGACGATGAAACCCACAAATTGCCTTGGAATTAAATACAAAAGGCACAATGCCGACTTAAGTACAAGAAGACTGACTCTTCCTACTGTCTATGTTTTGAACCATTTTTGTGGCACTAGTTATAGCTTCCGATGCTTCACTCCAGGTTTACTGTATCCCTTGGACCTTCTTATTGACGAAGAAACACAGAAATTGCATCGGAATTAAATAGAATAGGCACAATACCGACTTAAGTACAAGAAGACTCACTTTTCTCACTGTCTATGTTTTGAACCATTCCTGTGACACTAATTATGGATTCGGATGCTTCACTTCAGCTTTTATTGTATCCCTTGGACCTTCATATTGACAATGAAACACAGAAATTGCTTCGGAATTAAATACAAAAGGCACAATGCCGACTTAAGTACAAGAAGACTGACTCTTCCTACTGTCTATGTTTTGAACCATTTTTGTGGCACTAGTTATAGCTTCCGATGCTTCACTTCAGGTTTACTGTATCCCTCTGACCTTATTGACGATGAAATACAGAAATTGCTTCGGTATTAAATACAAAAGGCACAATGCCGACTTAAGTACAAGAACACTGACTCTTCCTACTGTCTATATTTTGAACCATTCCTGTGACACTAGTTATAGATTCCAATGCTTCACTTCAGATTTACTGAATCCCTTGGACCTTCTTATTGACGATGAAACACAGAAATGGCATCGGAATTAAATACAAAAGGCACAATGCCGAATTGAGGACAAGAAGACTGACTCTACTTACTGCCTATGCTTTGAACCATTCCTGTGACACTAGTTATAGATTCCGATGCTTCACTTCAGGTTTACTGTATCCCTCTGACCTTCTTACTGACGATGAAACACAGAAATTGCATCGGAATTAAATTGAAAAGGCACAAAGCCGACTTAAGTACAAGAAGACTGACTCTTCATACTGTCTATGTTTTCAACCATTCCTGTGACACTAGTTATAGATTCCGATGCTTCACTCCAGGTTTACTGAATCCCTTGGACCTTCTTGTTGACGTTGAAACACAGAAATTACATCGGAATTAAATAGAAAAGGCACAATGCCAATTTAAGTACAAGAAGACTCACTCTTCTCACTGACTATGTTTTGAACCATTCCTGTGACACTAGCTATGGATTACGATGCTTCACTTCAGGTTCACTGTATGCCTTGGACATTCTTATTGACGATGAAACACAGACGTTGCATCGGAATTTAATACAAAAGGCACAATGCCGACTTAAGTACAAGAAGACCGACTCTTCCTACAGTCTATGATTTGAACCATTCCTGTGACACTAGTTTTAGATTCCGATGCTTCACTTCAGGTTTATTGTATCCCTCTGACCTTCTTACTGACGATGAAACACAGAAATTGTATCGGAATTAAATAGAAAAGGCACAATGCCGATTTAAGTGCAAGAGGGCTGACTCTTCTTACTGTCTATGTTACGAACCATTCCTGTGACACTAGTTTTAGATTCCGTTGCTTCACTTCAGGTTTGCTGTATCCCTCTGACCTTCTTACTGACGATGAAACACGGAAATTGCATCGGAATTAAATACAAAAGACACAATGCCGACTTATGAACAAGAGGACAGACTCTTCTTACTGTCTATGTTTTGAACCATTTCTGTGACACTAGTTACAGATTCCGATTCTTCACTTCAGGGTCACTGTTCCCTCTGACCTTCTTATTGACGATAAAACACAGAAATTGCATCGGAATTAAATACAAAAATCACAATACCGACTTAAGTACAAGAAGACTGACTCTTGTTACTGTCTATGTTTTGAACTATTCCTGTGACACTAGTTATAGATTCCGATGCTTCACTTCAGGTTTGCTGTATCCCTTGTACCTTCTTATTGACGATGAAACCCACAAATTGCCACGGAATTAAATACAAAAGGCACAATGCCGACTTAAGTACAACAAGACTGACTCTTCCTACTGTCTATGTTTGAACCATTCCATTGATACTAGTTATAGATTCCGATGCTTCACTTCAGGTTTACTGTTTCCCTTGGAACTTCTTATTGACGATGAAACACAGAAATTGCATCGGAATTAAATAGAAAAGGCACAATGCCGACTTAAGGACAAGAAGACTGACTCTTCTTACTGCCTATGCTTTCAACCATTCCTGTGACACTAGTTATAGATTCCGAAGCTTCACTTCAGGTTTACTGTTTCCCTTGGAACTTCTTATTGACGATGAAACACAGAAATTGCATCGGAATTAAATAGAAAAGGCACAATGCCGACTTAAGTGCGAGAAGACTGACTCTTCTTACTCTCTATGTTTTGAACCATTCCTGTGACACTAGTTTAAGATTCCGATGCTTCACTTCAGGTTTACTGTATCCCTCTGACCTTCTTATTGACGATGAAACACAGAAATTGCATCGGACTTAAATACAAAAAGCACAATGCCGACTTAAGTACAAGGAGACTGACTCTTTATACTGACTTTGTTTTGAACCATTCCTGTGACACTAGGTATAGATTCCGATGCTTCACTTCAGGTTTACTGAATCCCTTGGACCTTCTTATTGACGATGAAACACAGAAATTGCATCGGAATTAAATAGAAAAGGCACAATGCCGACTTAAGTGCGAGAAGACTGACTCTTCTTACTCTCTATGTTTTGAACCATTCCTGTGACACTAGTTTAAGATTCCGATGCTTCACTTCAGGTTTACTGTATCCCTCTGATCTTCTTATTGACGATGAAACACAGAAATTGCATCGGACTTAAATACAAAAGGCACAATGCCGACTTAGGTCCAAGAAGACTGACTCCTGTTACTGACTATGTTTTGAACCTTTCCTGTGACACTAGTTATAGATTGCGTTGCCTCACTTCAGGTTTACTGCATCCCTTGGACCTTCTTGTTGACGATGAAACACAGAAATTGCATCGGAATTAAATACAAAAGGCACAATGCCGACAGAAGTACATGAAGACTTACTCTTCTTACTGACGATGTTTTGAACCATTCGTGTGACAGTAGTTATAGATTCCGATGCTGCACTTCCGGTTTACTGTATCCCTTGGATCTTCTTATTGACGATGAAAGACAGAAATTGCATCGGAATTAAATACAAAAGACACAATGACGCCTTATGAACAAGAAGACTGACTCTTCTTACTGTCTATGTTTTGAACCATTCCAGTGACACTAGTTATAGATTACGATGCTTTACTCCAGGTTTACTGGATCTCTTGGACCTTCTTATTCACGAAGAAACACAGAAATTGCATCGGAATTAAATAGAATAAACACAATACCGACTTAAGTACAAGAAGACTCACTCTTCTCACTGACTATGTTTTGAACCATTCCTGTGACACTAATTATGGATTCGGATGCTTCACTTCAGCTTTTAGTGTATCCCTTGGACCTTCTTATTGACGATGAAACACAGAAATTGCTTCGGAATTAAATACAAAAGGCACAATGCCGACTTAAGTACAAGAAGACTGACTCTTCCTACTGTCTATATTTTGAACCATTCCTGTGACACTAGTTATAGATTCCAATGCTTCACTTCAGATTTACTGAATCCCTTGGACCTTCTTATTGACGATGAAACACAGAAATGGCATCGGAATTAAATACAAAAGGCACAATGCGGACTTAAGGACAAGAAGACTGACTCTACTTACTGCCTATGCATTGAACCATTCCTGTGTCACTAGTTATAGATTCCGATGCTTCACTTCAGGTTTACTGTATCCCTCTGACCTTCTTACTGACGATGAAACACAGAAATTGTATCGGAATTAAATACAAAAGGCACAATGCCGACTTAAGTACTAGAAGACTGACTCTTCTTACTGACTATTTTTTGAACCATTCCTGTGACACTAGTTATAGATGCCGATGCTTCACTTCAGGTTTGCTGTATCCCTCTGACCTTCGTATTGACGATGAGACACAGAAACTGCAGCGGAAATAAATACAAAAGGCACAATGGCGACATAAGTACATGTAGACTGAATCTTGCTACTGTCTATGATTTGAACCATTAGTGTGACACTAGTTACAGATTCCGATGCTTCATTTCTGGTTTACTGTATCCCTTGGACCTTCTTATTGACGATGAAACACAGATAGTGCATCGAAATTAAATACAAAAATCACAATGCCAATTTAAGTAAAAGAAGACTGCATCTTCCTACAGTTTATGTTCCGAACCATTCCTGTGACACTAGTTATAGATTCCGCTGCTTCACTTCTGGTTTACTGTACCCTCTGACCTTCGTTTTGACGATGAAACACAGAAATTGCATCGGAATTAAATTGAAAAGGCACAATGCCGACTTAAGTACAAGAAGACTGACTCTTCATACTGACTATACCTTGATTTATTCCTGTGAAACTAGTTATAGATTCCGATGCTTCACTTCAGGTTTACTGTATCCCTCTGACCTTCTTATTGTCGATGAAACACAGAAATTGCATCGGAATTAAATACAAAAGGCACAATGCCGACTTAAGTACAAGAAGACTGACTCTTGTTACTGTCTATGTTTTAAACTATTCCTGTGACACTAGTTATAGATTCAGATGCTTCACTTCAGGTTTGCTGTATGCCTTGTACCTTCTTATTGACGATGAAACCCACAAATTGCCTTGGAATTAAATACAAAAGGCACAATGCCGACTTAAGTACAAGAAGACCGACTCTTCCTACTGTCTATGTTTGAACCATTCCATTGACACTAGTTATAGATTCCGATGCTTCACTTCAGGTTTACTGTTTCCCTTGGAACTTCTTATTGACGATGAAATAATGAAATTGCATGGGGTTTAATTACAAAAGGCACAATGCCGACTTAAGTACAAGAAGGCTAACTCTTCTTACTGCCTATGCTTTCAACCATTCCTGTGACACTAGTTATAGATTCCGAAGCTTCACTTCAGGTTTACTGTATCCCTCTGACCTTCTTATTGGCGATGAAACACAGAAATTGCATCGGAATTAAATAGAAAAGGCACAATGCCGACTTAAGTGCGAGAAGACTGACTCTTCTTACTCTCTATGTTTGAACCATTCCTGTGACACTAGTTTTAGATTCCGATGCTTCACTTCAGGTTTACTGTATCCCTCTGACCTTCTTATTGACGATGAAACACAGAAATTGCATCGGACTTAATTACAAAAAGCACAATGCCGACTTACGTACAAGGAGACTGACTCTTTATACTGTCTTTGTTTTGAACCATTCCTGTGACACTAGTTATAGATTCCCATGCTTCACTTCAGGTTTACTGAATCCCTTGGACCTTCATATTGACGATGAAACACCAAAATTGCATCGGAATTAAATACAAAAGGCACAATGCCGACTTAGGTCCAAGAAGACTGACTCCTGTTACTGACTATGTTTTGAACCATTCCTGTGACACTAGTTTTAGATTCCGTTGCTTCACTTCAGGTTTATTGCATCCCTTGGACCTTCTTGTTGACGATGAAACACAGAAATTGCATCGGAATTAAATACAAAAGGCACAATGCCGACATAAGTACATGAAGACTGACTCTTCTTACTGACTATGTTTGAACCATTCCTGTGACACTAGTTATAGATTCCGATGCTTCACTCCAGGTTTACTGTATCCCTTGGACCTTCTTATTGACGAAGAAACACAGAAATTGCATCGGAATTAAATAGAATAGGCACAATACCGACTTAAGTACAAGAAGACTCTTTCTTCTCACTGTCTATGTTTTGAACCATTCCTGTGACACTAATTATGGATTTGGATGCTTCACTTCAGCTTTTATTGTATCCCTTGGACCTTCATATTGACAATGAAACACAGAAATTGCTTCGAAATTAAATACAAAAGGCACAATGCCGACTTAAGTACAAGAAGACTGACTCTTCCTACTGTCTATGTTTTGAACCATTTTTTTGGCACTAGTTATAGCTTCCGATGCTTCACTTCAGGTTTACTGTATCCCTCTGACCATCTTATTGACGATGAAACACAAAAATTGCATCGGAATTAAATACAAACGGCACAATGAGGACTTAAGTACAAGAAGACTGACTCTTCCTACTGTCTATATTTTGAACCATTCCTGTGACACTAGTTATAGATTCCAATGCTTCACTTCAGATTTACTGAATCCCTTGGACCTTCTTATTGACGATGAAACACAGAAATGGCATCGGAATTAAATACAAAAGGCACAATGCGGACTTAAGGACAAGAAGAGTGACTCTACTTACTGCCTATGCTTTGAACCATTCCTGTGACACTAGTTATAGATTCCGATGCTTCACTTCAGGTTTACTGTATCCCTCTGACCTTCTTACTGACGATGAAACACAGAAATTGTAACGGAATTAAATACAAAAGGCACAATGCCGACTTAAGTACTAGAAGACTGACTCTTCTTACTGACTATTTTTTGAACCATTCCTGTGACACTAGTTATAGATGCCGATGCTTCACTTCAGGTTTACTGTATCCCTCTGACCTTCGTATTGACGATGAGACACAGAAACTGCAGCGGAAATAAATACAAAACTCACAATGCCGACATAAGTACATGTAGACTGAATCTTGCTACTGTCTATGATTTGAACCATTAGTGTGACACTAGTTACAGATTCCGATGCTTCATTTCTGGTTTACTGTATCCCTTGGACCTTCTTATTGACGATGAAACACAGATAGTGCATCGAAATTAAATACAAAAATCACAATGCCGACTTAAGTATAAGAAGACTGACTCTTCTTACTGTCTATGTTTTGAACCATTTCTGTGAAACTAGTTACAGATTCCGATTCTTCACTTCAGGGTCACTGTTCCCTCTGACCTTCTTATTGACGATGAAACACAGAAATTGCATCGGAATTAAATACAAAAGGCACAATGCCGACTTAAGTACAAGAAGACTGACTGTTGTTACTGTTTATGTTTTGAACTATTCCTGTGACACTAGTTATAGATTCAGATGCTTCACTTCAGGTTTGCTGTATGCCTCGTACCTTCTTATTGACGATGAAACCCACAAATTGCCTTGGAATTAAATACAAAATGCACAATGCCGACTTAAGTACAAGAAGACTGACTCTTCCTACTGTCTATGTTTGAACCATTCCATTGACACTAGTTATAGATTCCGATGCTTCACTTCAGGTTTACTGTTTCCCTTGGAACTTCTTATTGACGATGAAATAATGAGATTGCATGGGATTTAATTACAAAAGGCACAATGCCGACTTAAGTACAAGAAGGCTGACTCTTCTTACTGCCTATGCTTTCAACCATTCCTGTGACACTAGTTATAGATTCCGAAGCTTCACATCAGGTTTACTGTATCCCTCTGACCTTCTTATTGACGATGAAACACAGAAATTGCATCGGAATTAAATAGAAAAGGCACAATGCCGACGTAAGTGCGAGAAGACTGACTCTTCTTACTCTCTATGTTTGAACCATTCCTGTGACACTAGTTTTAGATTCCGATGCTTCACTTCAGGTTTACTGTATCCCTCTGACCTTCTTATTGACGATGAAACACAGAAATTGCATCGGACTTAAATACAAAAAGCACAATGCCGACTTAAGTACAAGGAGACTGACTCTTTATAATTTTTTGTTTTGAACCATTCCTGTGACACTAGTTATAGATTCCCATGCTTCACTTCAGGTTTACTGAATCCCTTGGACCTTCTTATTGACGATGAAACACAGAAATTGCATCGGAATTAAATACAGATGGCACAATGCCGACTTAAGTACAAGAAGACTGACTCTTCTTACTGTCTATGCTGTGAACCATTCCTGTGACACTAGTTATAGATTCCGATGCTTCACACCAGGTTTACTGTATCCCTTGGACCTTCATATTGACGATGAAACACCAAAATTGCATCGCAATTAAATACAAACGGCACAATGCCGACTTAAGTACAAGAAGACTGACTCTTCCTACTGTCTATGTTTTGAACCATTTTTGTGGCACTAGTTATAGCTTCCGATGCTTCACTCCAGGTTTACTGTATCCCTTGGACCTTCTTATTGACGAAGAAACACAGAAATTGCATCGGAATTAAATAGAATAGGCACAATACCGACTTAAGTACAAGAAGACTCACTTTTCTCACTGTCTATGTTTTGAACCATTCCTGTGACACTAATTATGGATTCGGATGCTTCACTTCAGCTTTTATTGTATCCCTTGGACCTTCATATTGACAATGAAACACAGAAATTGCTTCGGAATTAAATACAAAAGGCACAATGCCGACTTAAGTACAAGAAGACTGACTCTTCTTACTGTCTATGCTGTGAACCATTCCTGTGACACTAGTTATAGATTCCGATGCTTCACACCAGGTTTCCTGTATCCCTTGGACCTTCATATTGACGATGAAACACCAAAATTGCATCGCAATTAAATACAAAAGGCACAATGCCGACTTAAGTACAAGAAGACTGACTCTTCCTACTGTCTATGTTTTGAACCATTTTTGTGGCACTAGTTATAGCTTCCGATGCTTCACTTCAGGTTTATTGTATCCCTCTGACCTTCTTACTGACGATGAAACACAGAAATTGTATCGGAATTAAATAGAAAAGGCACAATGCCGATTTAAGTGCAAGAGGGCTGACTCTTCTTACTGTCTATGTTACGAACCATTCCTGTGACACTAGTTTTAGATTCCGTTGCTTCACTTCAGGTTTGCTGTATCCCTCTGACCTTCTTACTGACGATGAAACACGGAAATTGCATCGGAATTAAATACAAAAGACACAATGCCGACTTATGAACAAGAGGACAGACTCTTCTTACTGTCTATGTTTTGAACCATTCCAGTGACACTAGTTATAGATTACGATGCTTTACTCCAGGTTTACTGTATCCCTTGGACCTTCTTATTGACGAAGAAACACAGAAATTGCATCGGAATTAAGTAGAATAGGCACATTAGCGACTTAAGTACAAGAAGACTCACTCTTCTCACTGTCTATGTTTTGAACCATTCCTGTGACACTAATTATGGATTCGGATGCTTCACTTCAGCTTTTTTTGTATCCCTTGGACCTTCATATTGACGATGAAACACAGAAATTGCTTCGGAATTAAATACAAAAGGCACAATGCCGAATTAAGTACAAGAAGACTGACTCTTCCTACTGTCTATGTTTTGAACCATTTTTGTGGCACTAGTTATAGCTTCCGATGCTTCACTTCAGGTTTACTGTATCCCTCTCACCTTCTTATTGACGATGAAACACAGAAATTGCTTCGGAATTAAATACAAAAGGCAGAATGCCGATTTAAGTACAAGACCACTGACTCTTCCTACTGTCTATATTTTGAACCATTCCTGTGACACTAGTTATAGATTCCAATGCTTCACTTCAGATTTACTGAATCTCTTGGACCTTCTTATTGACGATGAAACACAGAAATGGCATCGGAATTAAATACAAAAGGGACAATGCCGACTTAAGGACAAGAATACTGACTCTACTTACTGCCTATGCTTTGAACCATTCCTGTGACACTAGTTATAGATGCCGATGCTTCACTTCAGGTTTACTGTATCCCTCTGACCTTCTTACTGACGATGAAACACAGAAATTGTATCGGAATTAAATAGAAAAGGCACAACGCTGATTTAAGTGCAAGAAGGCTGACTCTTCTTACTGTCTATGTTTCGAACCATTCCTGTGACACTAGTTTTAGATTCCGATGCTTCACTTCAGGTTTAATGTATCCCTCTGACATTCTCATTGACGATGAAACACAGAAATTGCATCGGAATTAAATTGAAAAGGCACAAAGCCGACTTAAGTACAAGTAGACTGACTCTTCATACTGTCTATGTTTTGAACCATTCCTGTGACACTAGTTTTAGATGCCGATGCTTCACTTCAGGTTTACTGTATCCCTCTGACCTTCTTATTGATGATGAATCACAGAAGTTGCATCGGAATTAAATACACCCGGCACAATGCCGACTTAAGTACAAGAAGGCTGACTCTTCCTACTGTCTATGCTTTGAACCATTCCTGTGACACTAGTTATAGATTCCGATGCTACACTTCAGGTTTACTGTAACCCTTGGACCTTCTTATTGACGATGAAACACAGAAATTGCATCGGAATTAAATACAGAAGGCACAATGCCGACTTAAGTACAAGAAGACTGACTCTTCATACAGACTATCTTTTGAACCATTCCTGTGACACTAGTTATAGATTCCGATCTTCACTTCAGGTTTACTGAAACCCTTGGACCTTCTTATTGACGATGAAACACAGAAATTGCATCGGAATTAAATAGAAAAGGCACAATGCCGACTTCAGTACAAGAAGACTGACTCTTCGTACAGTCTATGTTTTGAAACATTCCTGTGACACTAGTTATAGATTCCGATGCTTCACTTCGTGTTTACTGTATCACTTGGACCTTCTTATTGACGACGAAACATAGAAAAAGCGTCGGAATTAAATAGAAAAGGCACCATGCCGACTTAAGTACTAGAAGACTATCTCTTCCTACTGTCTATGATTTGTACCATTTCTGTGACAGTAGTTATAGATTCCGATGCTTCACTTCAGGTTTACTGTATCCGTTGACCCTGCTTATTGACGATGAAGCACAGAAATTGCATCGGAATTAAATACAAAAGGCATAATGCCGACTTAAGTACAAGAAGACTGACTCTTCTTACTGACTATGTTTTGAATCATTCCTGTGACACTAGTTGTAGATTCCGATGCTTCACTTCAGGTTAACTGTATCCCTTGGACATTTTTAATGACGATGAAACACAGAAATGGCATCGGAATTAAATACAAAAGGCACAATGCCGACTTAAGTACAAGAAGACTGACACTTCTTACTGACTATGTTTTGAACCGATCCTGTGACACTAATTATAGATTGCGATGCTTCACTTCAGGTTTACTGTATCTTTTGGAACTTCTTATTGACGATGAAACACAGAAATTGCATCGGAATTAAATACAAAAGGCACAATGCCGACTTATGTACAAGAAGACTGACTCTTCTTACTGTCTATGTTTTGAAACCTTCCTGTGACACTAGTTATAGATTCCGATGCTTCACTTCAGGTTTACTGTATCACTAGGACCCTCTTATTGACGACGAAACACAGAAAAAGCGTCGGAATTAAATAGAAAAGGCACAATGCCGACTTGAGTACTAGAAGACTATCTCTTCCTACTGTCTATGATTTGTACCATTCCTGTGACACTAGTTATAGATTCCGATGCTTCACTTCAGGTTTACTGTATCCCTTGGACCTTCTTATTGATGATGAAACACAGAAATCGCATCGGAATTAAATACAAAAGGCACAATGCCGACTTACGTACAAGAAGACTGACTCTTCTTACTGTCTATGCTGTGAACCATTCCTGTGACACTAGTTATAGATTTCGCTGCTTCACACCAGGTTTACTGTACCCCTTGGACCTTCTTATTGACGATGAAACACATATATTGCATCGGAATTAAGTAGAAAAGGCACAATGTCGACTTAGGTACAAGACGACTGACTCTTGTTACTGATAATTTTTTGAACCATTCCTGTGACACTAGTTATAGATTCCGTTGCTTCACCTCAGGTTTACTGTATCCCTTGGACCTTCTTATTGACGATGAAACACACAAATTGCATCGGAATTAAATACAAGAGGCACAATGCCGATGTAAGTACATGAAGACTGACTCTTCTTACTGACTATGTTTTGAACCATTCCTGTGACACTAGTTATAGATTCCGATGCTTCACTTCCTGTTTACTGTATCCCTTGATTCTTCTTATTGACGATGAAACACTTAAATTGCATCGGAATTAAATTGAAAAGGCACAAAGCCGACTTAAGTACAAGAAGACTGACTCTTCTTACTGGCTATGTTTTGAACCATTCCTGTGACACTAGTTATAGATTCCGATGCTTCACTCCAGGTTTACTGTGTCCCTTGGACCTTCTTATTGACGATGAAGCACAGAACGTACATCGGAATTAAATAGAAAAGTCACAATGCCAACATAAGTACAAGAAGACTCACTCTTCTCACTGACTATGTTTTGGACTATTCCTGTGACACTAGCTATGGATTCCGATGCTTCACTTCAGGTTTACTGAAACCCATGGACCTTCGTATTGACGATGAAACACAGTAATTGCATCGGAACTAAATAGAAATGGCACAATGCCGACTTAAGTACAAGAAGACTGACTCTTCGTACTGTCTATGTTTTGAAACATTCCTGTGACACTAGTTATAGATTCCGATGCTTCACTTCGGGTTTACTGTATCACTGGGACCCTCTTATTGACGACGAAACACAGATAAAGCGTCGGAATTAAATAGAAAAGGCACAATGCCGACTTAAGTACTAGAAGACTATCTCTTCCTACTGTCTATGATTTGTACCATACCTGTGACACTAGTTATAGATTCCGATGCTTCACTTCAGGTTTACTGTATCCCTTGGACCATCTTATTGACGATGAAACACAGAAATTGCATCGGAATTAAATACAAAAGGCACAATGCCGACTTACGTACAAGAAGACTGACTCTTCTTACTGTCTATGTTTTGAAACAGTCCTGTGACGTTAGTTACAGATTCCGATGCTTCACTTCAGGTTTACTGTATCCCTTGGACCTTCTTATTGACGATGAAACACAGAAATTACATCGGAATCTAATTGAAAAGGCACAATGCCGACCTAAGTACAAGAAGTCTGACCCTCCTTACTGACTATGTATTGAACCATTCCTGTGACACTAGTTGTAGATTCCGATGCTTCACTTCAGGTTTACTGTATCCCTTGGACATTTTTATTGACGATGAAACACAGAAATGGCAACGGAATTAAATACAAAAGGCACAATGCCGATTTAAGTACAAGAAGACTGACTCTTCTTACTGACTACGTTTTGAACCGTTCCTGTGACACTAATTATAGATTCCGATGCTTCACTTCAGGTTTACTGTATCCCTTGGACCTTCTTATTGACGATGAAACACAGAAATTGCATCGGAAATAAATACAAAAGGCACAATGCCGACTTACGTACAAGAAGACTGAGTCTTCTTACTGACAATTTTTTGAACCATTCCTGTGACACTAGTTATAGATTCCGTTGCTTCACCTCAGGTTTACTGTATCCCTTGGACCTTCTTATTGACGATGAAACACACAAATTGCATCGGAATTAAATACAAAAGGCACAATGCCGATGTAAGTACATGAAGACTGACTCTTCTTACTGACTATGTTTTGAACCATTCCTGTGACATTAGTTATAGATTCCGATGCTTCACTTCCGGTTTACTGTATCCCTTGAATCTTCTTATTGACGATGAAACACAGAAATTGCATCGGAATTAAATTGAAAAGGCACAAAGACGACTTAAGTACAGGAAGACTGACTATTCTTACTGGCTATGTTTTGAACCATTCCTGTGGCACTAGTTATAGTTTCCGATGCTTCACTCCAGGTTTACTGTATCCCTTGGACCTTCTTATTGACGATGAAACACAGAAATTACATCGGAATTAAATAGAAAAGGCACAATGCCAACTTAAGTACAAGAAGACTCACTCTTCTCACTGGCTATGTTTTGGACTATTCCTGTGACACTAGCTATGGATTCCGATGCTTCACTTCAGGTTTACTGAAACCCAAGGACCTTCTTATTGACGATGAAACACAGTAATTGCATTGGAATTAAATAGAAATGGCACAATGCCGAGTTAAGTACAAGAAGACTGACTCTTCGTACTGTCTATGTTTTGAAACATTCCTGTGACACTAGTTATAGATTCCGATGCTGCACTTCAGGTTTACTGTATCACTAGGACCCTCTTACTGACGACAAAACACAGAAAAAGCGTCGGAATTAAATTGAAAAGGCACAATGCTGACTTAAGTACTAGAAGACTATCTCTTCCTACTGTCTATGATTTGCACCATTCCTGTGACACTAGTTATAGATTCCGATGCTTCACTTCAGGTTTACTGTCTCCGTTGGACCTTCTTATTGACGATGAAGCACAGAAATAGCATCGGAATTAAATACAAAAGGCATAATGCCGCCTTACGTACAAGAAGACTGACTCTTCTTACTGTCTTTGTTTTGAAACATTCCTGTGACGTTAGTTACAGATTCCGATGCTTCACTTCAGGTTTACTGTATCCCTTGGACCTTCTTATTGACGATGAAACACAGAAATTGCATCGGAATCTAATTGAAAAGGCACAATGCCGACCTAAGTACAAGACGTCTGACTCTCCTTACTGACTATGTATTGAACCACTCCTGTGACACTAGTTATAGACTCCGATGCTTCACCTCAGGTTTCCTGTATCCCTCTGACCTTCTTATTGACGATAAAACACAGAAATTGCATCGGAATTAAGTAGAAAAGGCACAATGCCGACTTAGGTAAAAGACGACTGACTCTTGTTACTGACTATGTTTTGAACCATTCCTGTGACACTAGTTATAGATTCCATAGCTTCACTTCAGGTTTACTGTATCCCTTGGACCTTCTTATTGACGATGAAACACAGAAATTGCATCGGAATGAAACAGAAAAGGCACAATGCTGTCTTAAGTACAAGCAGACTGACTCTTCTTAGCTTCTATGTTTTGAACCATTCCTGTGACGTTACTTACAGATTCCGATGCTTCACTTCAAATTTACTGTATCCCTTGGACCTTCTTATTGACGATGAAACACAGTAATGGCATCGGAATTAAATACAAAAGGCACAATGCCGACTTAAGTACAAGAAGACTGACTCTTCTTACTGACTATCTGTTGAACCATTCCTGTGACACTAGTTAGAGATTCCGATGCTTCACTTCAGGTTTACTGTATCCCTCTGACCTTCTTATTGACGATGAAACACAGTAATTGCATTGGAATTAAATAGAAATGGCACAATGCCGAGTTAAGTACAAGAAGACTGACTCTTCGTACTGTCTATGATTTGAAACATTCCTGTGACACTAGTTATAGATTCCGATGCTTCACTTCATTTTTACTGTATCCGTTGGACCTTCTTATTGACGATGAAGCACAGAAATAGCATCGGAATTAAATACAAAAGGCATAATGCCGACTTAAGTACAAGAAGACTGACTCTTCTTACTGACTATGTTTTGAATCATTCCTGTGACACTAGTTGTAGTTTCCGATGCTTCACTTCAGGTTTACTGTATCCCTTGGACATTTTTATTGACGATGAAACACAGAAATGGCAACGGAATTAAATACAAAAGGCACAATGCCGACTTAAGTACAAGAAGACTGACTCGTCTTACTGACTACGTTTTGAACCGTTCCTGTGACACTAATTATAGATTCCGATGCTTCACTTCAGGTTTACTGTATCCCTTGGACCTTCTTATTGACGATGAAACACAGAAATTGCATCGGAATTAAATACAAAAGGCACAATGCCGCCTTACGTACAAGAAGACTGACTCTTCTTACTGTCTATGTTTTGAAACATTCCTGTGACGTTAGTTACAGATTCCGATGCTTCACTTCAGGTTTACTGTATCCCTTGGACCTTCTTATTGACGATGAAACACAGAAATTGCATCGGAATCTAATTGAAATGGCACAATGCCGACCTAAGTACAAGAAGTCTGACTCTCCTTACTGACTATGTATTGAACCATTCCTGTGACACTAGTTATAGACTCCGATGCTTCACCTCAGGTTTCCTGTATCCCTCTGACCTTCTTATTGACGATAAAACACAGAAATTGCATCGGAATTAAATAGAAAAGGCACAATGCCGACTTAGGTAAAAGACGACTGACTCTTGTTACTGACTATGTTCTGAACCATTCCTGTGACACTAGTTATAGATTCCATTGCTTCACTTCAGGTTTACTGTATCCCTTGGACCTTCTTATTGACGATGAAACGCAGAAATTGCGTCGGAATTAAATACAAAAGGCACAATGCCGATGTAAGTACATGAAGACTGACTCTTCTTACTGACTTTGTTTTGAACCATTCCTGTGACACTAGTTATAGATTCCGATGCTTCACTCCAGGTTTACTGTATCCCTTGGACCTTCTTATTGACGATGAAACACAGAAATTACATCGGAATTAAATAGAAAAGGCACAATGCCGACTTAAGTACAAGAAGACTCACTCTTCTCACTGACTATGTTTTGAACCATTCTCGTGACACTAGCTATGGATTCCTATGCTTCACTTCAGGTTTACTGTATCCCTTGGATCTTCTTATTGACGATGAAACACAGAAATTGAACCGGAATGAAATACAAAAAGCACAATGCCGACTTAAGTACAAGAAGACCGACTCTTCTTACTGACTATGTTTGAACCATTCCTGTGACTCCAGTTATAGATTACTTTGTTTCACTTCAGGTTTACTGTCTCCCTTGGACCTTCTTATTGACGATGAAACACAGCAATTGCATCGGAAATAAATATAAAAGGCAAAATGCCGACTTAAGTACTAGAAGACTGACTCTTCTTACAGTCTATGTTTTGAACCATTCCTGTGACGCCAGTTATAGATTCCGATGCTTAACTTCAGGTTTACTGTATCCCTTGGACCTTCCTATTGACGTTGAAACACAGAAATTGCATCGGAATTAAATACAAAAAGCACAATGAAGACTTAAATACACGAAGACGGACCCTTCTTACTGTCTATGTTTGAAGCATTCCTGTGACAAAAGTTCTAGTTTCCGATTCTTCATTTCTAGTTTGCTGTATCCCTCTGACCATCTTATTGACGATGAAACACAGAAATTGAATCGGAATGAAATACAAAAGGCACAATGCCGACTTAAATACAAGAAGACTGACTCATCATACTGAATATGTTTTGAACCATTCCTGTGACACTAGTTATAGATTCCGATGCTTCACGTCAGCTTTACTGTATCCCTAGGTCCTTCTTAGTGACGATGAAACACAGAAATTGCATCGGAACCAAATACAAAAGGCACCATGCCGACTTAAGTACCACATGACTGACTCTTCCTACTGTCTATGTTTTGAACAAATCCTGTGACATTAGTTATAGATTCCGATGCTTCACTTCAGGTTTACTGTATCCTTTGGACCTTATTATTGGCGATGAAACACCAAAATTGCATCGGAATTAAATAGAAAAGGCACAATGCCGACTTAAGTACAAGAAAACTGACTCTTCCTAATGTCTATATTATGAACCATTCCTGAGACACTAGTTATAGATTCCGATGCTTCACCTCAGGTTCACTGTATCCCTCTGACCTTCTTATTGACGATGAAACACAGAAATTGCATCGGAATGAAACAGAAAAGGCACAATGCCGTCTTAAGTACAAGCAGACTGACTCTTCTTAGTGTCTATGTTTTGAACCATTCCTGTGACGTTACTTACAGATTCCGATGCTTCACTTCAAAATTACTGTATCCCTTGGACCTTCTTATTGACGATGAAACACAGTAATGGCATCGGAATTAAATACAAAAGGCACAATGCCGACTTAAGTACAAGAAGACTGACTCTTCTTACTGACTATCTGTTGAACCATTCCTGTGACACTAGTTAGAGATTCCGATGCATCACTTCAGGTTTCCTGTATCCCTCTGACCTCCTTATTTATAGTTTCCGATGCTCCGCTTCAGGTTTACTGTATCCCTTGGACCTTCTTATTGACGATGAAACACAGGAATTGCATCGGAATTAAATACAAAAGGCACAATGCCGACTTAAGTACAAGAGGACTGACTCTTGTTACTGACTATTTTTTGAACCATTCCTGTGACACTAGTTGTAGATGACGATGATTCACTTCAGGTGTACTGTATCCCTCTGACCTTCGTATTGACGATGAGACACAGAAACTGCAGCGGAAATAAATACAAAAGGCACAATGCCGACATAAGTACATGTAGACTGAATCTTGCTACTGTCTATGATTTGAACCATTAGTGTGACACTAGTTACAGATTCCGATGCTTCATTTCTGGTTTACTGTATCCCTTGGACCTTCCTATTGACGATGAAACACAGATAGTGCATCGAAATTAAATACAAAAATCACAATGCCAATTTAAGTAAAAGAAGACTGCATCTTCCTACTGTTTATGTTTCGAACCATTCCTGTGACACTAGTTATAGATTCCGCTGCTTCACTTCTGGTTTACTGTACCCTCTGACCTCCTTTTTGACGGTGAAACACAGAAATTGCATCGGAATTAAATAGAAAAGGCACAATGCCGACTTAACTACAAGAAGACTGACTCTTCATACTGACTATATCTTGATCCATTCTTATGACACTAGCTATTGATTCCGATGCTTCACTTCAGGTTTACTGTATCCCTCTGACCTTCTTATTGACGATAAAACACAGAAATTGCATCGGAATTAAATACAAAAGGCACAATGCCGACTTAGGTACAAGAAGACTGACTCTTGTTACTGTCTATGTTTTGAACTATTCCTGTGACAATAGTTATAGATTCCGATGCTTCACTTCAGGTTTGCTGTATCCCTTGTACCTTCTTATTGACGATGAAACCCA
Organism: Schistocerca serialis cubense; assembly: GCF_023864345.2. Taxonomy (NCBI): domain Eukaryota; kingdom Metazoa; phylum Arthropoda; class Insecta; order Orthoptera; family Acrididae; genus Schistocerca; species Schistocerca serialis. The sequence continues at coordinate 21,606,905 of NC_064643.1, forward strand.
CAAATTGCCACGGAATTAAATACAAAAGGCACAAAATTCCGACTTAAGTACAAGAAGACTGACTCTTCCTACTGTCTATGTTTGAACCATTCCATTGGCACTAGTTATAGATTCCGATGCTTCACTTGAGGTTTACTGTTTCCCTTGTAACTTCTTATTGACGATGAAATAATGAAATTGCATCGCATTTAATTACAAAAGGCACAATGCCGACTTATTTACAAGAAGGCTGACTCTTCTTACTGTCTATGTTTTGAACCATTCCTGTGACACTGGTTATAGATTATGATGCCTCACTCCAAGTTTACTGTATCCCTTGGACCTTCTTATTGACGATGAAACACAGAAATTGCATCGGAATTAAATACAAAAGGCACAATGCCGACTTAAGGACAAGAAGACTGACTCTTCTTAGTGCCTATGCTTTCAACCATTTCTGTGACACTAGTTATAGATTCCGAAGCTTTACGTCAGGTTTACTGTATCCCTCTGACCTTCTTATTGACGATGAAACACAGAAATTGCATCGGAAATAAATATAAAAGGCAAAATGCCGACTTAAGTACTAGAAGACTGACTCTTCTTACAGTCTATGTTTTGAACCATTCCTGTGACGCCAGTTATAGATTCCGATGCTTAACTTCAGGTTTACTGTATCCCTTGGACCTTCTTATTGACGTTGAAACACAGAAATTGCATCGGAAGTTAAATACAAAAAGCACAATGAAGACTTAAATACACGAAGACGGACCCTTCTTACTGTCTATGTTTTGAACCATTCCTGTGACAAAAGTTCTAGATTCCGATTCTTCATTTCTAGTTTGCTGTATCCCTCTGACCATCTTATTGACGATGAAACACAGAAATTGAATCGGAATTAAATACAAAAGGCACAATGCCGACTTAAATACAAGAAGACTGACTCATCTTACTGACTATGTTTTCAACCATTCCTGTGACACTAGTTATAGATTCCGATGCTTCACGTCAGCTTTACTGTATCCCTAGGTCCTTCTTAGTGACGATGCAACACAGAAATTGCATCGGAACCAAATACAAAAGGCACCATGCCGACTTAAGTACCACAAGACTGACTCTTCCTACTGTCTATGTTTTGAACGAATCCTGTGACATTAGTTATAGATTCCGATGCTTCACTTCAGGTTTACTGTATCCTTTGGACCTTATTATTGGCGACGAAACACCAAAATTGCATCGGAATTAAATAGAAAAGGCACAATGCCGACTTAAGTTTAAGAAAACTGACTCTTCCTACTGTCTATATTATGAACCATTCCTGAGACACTAGTTATAGATTCCGATGCTTCACCTCAGGTTCACTGTATCCCTCTGACCTTCTTATTGACGATGAAACACAGTAATTGCATCGGAATTAAGTTGAAAAGGGGACAATGCCGACTTAAGTACAAGAAGAATGACTCTTCTTACAGTCTATGTTTTAAACCATTCCTGTGACACTATTTATAGTTTCCGATGCTCCGCTTCAGGTTTACTGTATCCCTTGGACCTTCTTATTGACGATGAAACACAGAAATTGCATCGGAATTAAATAAAAAAGGCACAATGCCGACTTAAGTACAAGAAGACTGACTCTTGTTACTGACTATTTTTTGAACCATTTCTGTGACACTAGTTATAGATGACGATGCTTCACTTCAGGTTTACTGTATCCCTCTGACCTTCGTATTGACGATGAGACACAGAAACTGCAGCGGAAATAAATACAAAAGGCACAATGCCGACATAAGTACATGTAGACTGAATCTCGCTACTGTCTATGATTTGAACCATTAGTGTGACACTAGTTACAGATTCCGATGCTTCATTTCTGGTTTACTGTATCCCTTGGACCTTCCTATTGACGATGAAACACACATAGTGCATCGAAATTAAATACAAAAATCACAATGCCAATTTAAGTAAAAGAAGACTGACTCTTCCTACTGTCTATGTTTGAACCATTTCATTGACACTAGTTATAGATTCCGATGCTTCACTTCAGGTTTACTGTTTCCCTTGGAACTTCTTATTGACGATGAAATAATGAAATTGCATCGGATTTAATTACAAAAGGCACAATGCCGACTTAAGTACAAGAAGGCTGACTCTTCTTACTGTCTATGTTTTGAACCATTCCTGTGACACTAGTTATAGATTCCGATGCTTCACTTCCGGTTTACTGTATCAATTGGATCTTCTTATTGACGATGAAACACAGAAATTGCATCGGAATTAAATACAAAAGACACAATGCCGATTTATCAACAAGAAGACTGACTCTTCTTACTGCCTATGTTTTGAACCATTCCAGTGAAACTAGTTATAGATTACGATGCCTTACTCCAGGTTTACTGTATCCCTTGGACCTTCTTATTGACGAAGAAACATAGAAATTGCATCGGAATTAAATAGAATAGGCACAATACCGCCTTAAGTACAAGAAGACTCACTCTTCTCACTGACTATGTTTTGAACTATTCCTGTGACAATAATTATGGATTCGGATGCTTCACTTCAGCTTTTAGTATATCCCTTGGACCTTCATATTGACGATGAAACACAGAAATTGCTTCGGAATTAAATCCAAAAGGCACAATGCCGACTTAAGTACAAGAAGACTGACTCTTCCTACTGTCTATGTTTTGAACCATTTTTGTGGCACTGGTTATAGCTTCCGATGCTTCACTTCAGGTTTACTGTATCCCTTGGACCTTCATATTGACGATGAAACACAGAAATTGCATCGGAATTAAATACAAACGGCACAATGCCGACTTAAGTACAAGAAGACTGACTCTTCCTACTGTCTATATTTTGAACCATTCCTGTGACACTAGTTATAGATTCCAATGCTTCACTTCAGATTTACTGAATCCCTTGGACCTTCTTATTGACGATGAAACACAGAAATGGCATCGGAATGAAATACAAAAGGCACAATGCGGACTTATGGGCAAGAAGACTGACTCTGCTTACTGCCTATGCTTTGAACCATTCCTGTGACACTAGTTATAGATTCCGATGCTTCACTTCAGGTTTACTGTATCCCTCTGACCTTCTTACTGACGATGAAACACAGAAATTGTATCGGAATTAAATAGAAAAGGCACAATGCCGATTTAAGTGCAAGAAGGCTGACTCTTCTTACGGTCTATGTTTCGAACCATTCCTGTGACACTAGTTTTAGATTCCGATGCTTCACTTCAGGTTTAATGTATCCCTCTGACAATCTTATTGACGATGAAACACAGAAATTGCATCGGAATTAAATTGAAAAGGCACAAAGCCGACTTAAGTACAAGAAGACTCACTCTTCTCACTGACTATGTTTTGAACCATTCCTGTGACACTAGCTATGGATTCCGATGCTTCACTTCAGGTTTACTGTATCCCTTGGACAATCTTATTGACGATGAAACACAGAAATTGCATCGGAATGTAATACAAAAGGCACAATGCCGACTTAAGTACAAAAAGACTGACTCTTCCTACAGTCTATGTTTTGAACCATCCCTGTGACACTAGTTTTAGATTCCGATGCTTCACTTCAGGTTTACTGTATCACTCTTACCTTCTTATTGACGATGAAACACAGAAGTTGCATCGGAATTAAATACAAACGGCACAATGCCGACTTCAGTACAAGAAGGCTGACTCTTCCCACTGTCTATGTTTTGAACCATTCCTGTGACACTAGTTATAGATTCCGATGCTACACTTCAGGTTTACTGTATCCCTTGGATCTTCTTATTGACGATGAAACACAGAGATTGCATCCGAATTAAATACAGAAGGCACAATGCCGACTTAAGTACAAGAAGACTGACTCTTCTTACAGCCTATCTTTTGAACCATTCCTGTGACACTAGTTATAGACTCCGATGCTTCACTTCAGGTTTACTGAAACCCTTGGACCATCTTATTGACGATGAGACACAGAAATTGCATCGGAATTAAATAGAAAAGGCACAATGCCGACTTAAGTACAAGAAGACTGACTCTTCGTACTGTCTATGTTTTGAAACATTCCTGTGACACTAGTTATAGATTCCGATGCTTCACTTCAGGGTTAGTGTATCCCTTGGACCTTCATATTGACGATGAAACACAGAAATTGCATCGGAATTAAATACAAAAGGCACAATGCCGACTTATGTACAAGAAGACTGACTCTTCTTACTGTCTATGGTTTGAACCATTCCTGTGACGTTAGTTACAGATTCCGATGCTTCACTTCAGGATTACTCTATACCTTGGACCTTCTTATTGACGATGAAACACAGAAATTGCATCGGAATCTAATTGAAAAGGCACAATGCCGACCTAAGTACAAGAAGACTGACTCTCCTTACTGACTATGTTTTGAACCATTCCTGTGACACTAATTATAGATTCCGATGCTTCACCTCAGGTTCACTGTATCCCTCTGACCTTCTTATTGACGATGAAACACAGAAATTGCTTCGGAATGAAACAGAAATGGCACAATGCCGTCTTAAGTACTAGCAGACTGACTCTTCTTAGTGTCTATGTTTTGAACCATTCCTGTGACGCTGGTTACAGATTCCGATGCTTCACTTCAAATTTACTGTATCCCTTGGACCTTCTTATTGGCGACGAAACACCGAAATTGCATCGGAATTAAATAGAAAACGCACAATGCCGACTTAAGTACAAGAAGACTGACTCTTCTTACTGACTATTTTTTGAACCATTCCTGTGACACTAGTTATAGATGCCGATGCTTCACTTCAGGTTTACTGTATCCCTCTGACCTTCGTATTGACGATGACACACAGAAACTGCAGCGGAATATAATACAAAAGGCACAATGCCGACATAAGTACATGTGGACTGAATCTTGCTACTGTATATGATTTGAACCATTAGTGTGACACTAGTTACAGATTCCGATGCTTCATTTCTGGTTTACTGTAACCCTCGGACCTTCTTATTGACGATGAGACACAGATAGTGCATCGAAATTAAATACAAAAATCACAATGCCAATTTAAGTAAAAGAAGACTGCATCTTCCTATTGTTTATGTTTCGAACCATTCCTGCGACACTAGTTATAGATTCCGCTGCTTCACTTCTGGTTTACTGTACCCTCTGACCTTCTTTTTGACGATGAAACACAGAAATTGCATCGGAATTAAATAGAAAAGGCACAATGCCGACTTAAGTACAACATGACTGACTCTTCATACTGACTATACCTTGATCCATTCCTGTGAAACTAGTTATACATTCCGATGCTTCACTTCAGGTTTACTGTATCCCTCTGACCTTCTTATTGTCGATGAAACACAGAAATTGCATCGGAATTAAATACAAAATTCACAATGAAGGCTTAAGTACAAGAAGACTGACTCATCTTACTGTCTATGTTTTGAACCATTTCTGTGACACTTGTTACAAGTTCCGACTCTTCACTTCCGGGTCACTGTTCCCTCTGACCTTCTTATTGACGATGAAACACAGAAATTGCATCGGAATTAAATACAAAAGGCACAATGCCGACATAAGTACATGAAGACTGACTCTTGTTACTGTCTATGTTTTGAACTATTCCTGTGGCACTAGTTATAGATTCCGATACTTCACTTCAGATTTGCTGTATCCCTTGGACCTTCTTATTGACGATGAAACCCACAAATTGCCTCGGAATTAAAAAAAAGGCACAATGCCGACTTAAGTACAAGAAGACTGACTCTTCCGACTGTCTATGTTTGAACCATTCCATTGACACTAGTTATAGATTCCGATGCTTCACTTGAGGTTTACCGTTTCCCTTGGAACTTCTTATTGACGATGAAATAATGAAATTGCATCGGATTTAATTACAAAAGGCACAATGGCGACTTCAGTACAAGAAGGCTGACTCATCTTACTGTCTATGATTTGAACCATTCCTGTGACACTAGTTATAGATTATGATGCTTCACTCCAGGTTTACTGTATCCCTTGGACCTTCTTATTGACGATGAATCACAGAAATTGCATCGGAATTAAATACAAAGGCACAATGCCGACTTAAGGACAAGAAGACTGACTCTCCTTACTGCCTATGCTTTCCACCATTCCTGTGACACTAGTTATAGATTCCGTAACTTCACTTCAGGTTTACTGTATCCCTCGACCTTCTTATTGACGATGAAACACAGAAATTGCATCGGAATTAAATAGAAAAGGCACAATGCCGACTTAAGTGCGAGAAGACTGACTCTTCCTACTCTCTATGTTTTTAACCATTCCTGTGACACTAGTTTTAGATTCCGATGCTTCACTTCAGGTTTACTGTATCCCTCTGACCTTCTTATTGACGATGAAACACAGAAATTGCATCGGACTTAAATACAAAAAGCACAATGCCGACTTAAGTACAAGGAAACTGGCTCTTTATACTGTCTTTGTTTTGAACCATTCCTGTGACACTAGTTATAGATTCCGATGCTTCACACAAGGTTTACTGTATCCCTTGGACCTTCATATTGACGATGAAACACCAAAATTGCATCGGAATTAAATACAAAACGCACAATGCCCACTTAGGTCCAAGAAGACTGACTCCTGTTACTGACTATGTTTTGAACCATACCTGTGACACTAGTTATAGATTCCGTTGCTTCACTTCAGGTTTACTGCATCCCTTGGACCTTCTTGTTGACGATGAAACACAGAAATTGCATCGGAATTAAATACAAAAGGCACAATGCCGACATAAGTACATGAGGACTGACTCTTCTTACTGACTAAGTTTTGAACCATTCCTGTAACACTAGTTATAGATTACGATGCCTCACTTCCGGTTTTCTGTATCCCTTGGATCTTCTTATTGACGATGAAACACAGAAATTGCATCGGAATTAAATACAAACGGCACAATGCCGACTTAAGTACAAGAAGACTGACTCTTCCTACTGTCTATATTTTGAACCATTCCTGTGACACTAGTTATAGATTCCAATGCTTCACTTCAGATTTACTGAATCCCTTGGACCTTGTTATTGACGATGAAACACAGAAATGGCATCGGAATTAAATACAAAAGGCACAAAGCCGACTTAAGGACAAGAAGACTGACTCTGCTTACTGCCTATGCTTTGAACCATTCCTGTGACACTAGGTATAGGTTCCGATGCTTCACTTCAGGTTTCTGTTTCCCTCTGACCTTCTTACTGACGATGAAACACATAAATTGTATCGGAATTAAGAAGAAAAGGCACAATGCCGATTTAAGTGCAAGAAGGCTGACTCTTCTTACTGTCTATGTTTTGAACCATTCCTGTGACCCTTGTTTTAGATTCCGATGCTTCACTTTAGGTTTAATGTATCCCTCTGACATTCTTATTGACGATGAATCAAAGAAATTGCGTCGGAATTAAATTGAAAAGGCACAAAGCCGACTTAAGTACAAGAAGACTGACTCTTCTTACTGTCTATGTTTTGAACCATTCCTGTGACACTAGCTATGGATTCCGATGCTTCACTTCAGGTTTACTGTATCCCTTGGACATTCTTATTGACGATGAAACACAGAAATTGCATCGGAATTAAATACAAAAGGCACAATGAGGACTTAAGTACAAAAAGACTGACTCTTCCTACAGTCTATGTTTTGAACCATTCCTGTGACACTAGTTTTAGATTCCGATGCTTCACTTCAGGTTTACTGTATCACTCTGACCTTCTTATTGACGATGAAACACAGAAGTTGCATCGGAATTAAATACAAACGGCACAATGCCGACTTAAGTACAAGAAGGCTGATTCTTCAAACTGTCTATGTTTTGAACCATTCCTGTGACACTAGTTATAGATTCCGATGATATACTTCAGGTTTACTGTATCCCTTGGATCTTCTTATTGACGATGAAACACAGAAATTGCATCCGAATTAAATACAGAAGGCACAATGCCGACTTAAGTACAAGAAGACTGACTCTTCTTACAGACTGTCTTTTGAACCATTCCTGTGACACTAGTTATAGATTCCGATGCTTCACTTCAAGTTTACTGAAACCCTTGGACCTTCTTATTGACGATGAAACACAGAAATTGCATCGGAATTAAATAGAAAAGGCACAATGCCGACTTAAGTACAAGAAGACTGACTCTTCGTACTGTCTATGTTTTGAGACATTCCTGTGACACTAGTTATAGATTCCGATGCTTCACTTCAGGATTACTATATCACTTGGACCTTCTTATTGACGATGAAGCACAGAAATAGCATCGGAATTAAATATAAAAGGCATAATGCCGACTTAAGTACAAGAAGACTGACTCTTCTTACTGACTATGTTTTGAATCATTCCTGTGACACTAGTTGTAGATTCCGATGCTTCACTTCAGGTTTACTGTATACCTTGGACATTTTTATTGACGATGAAATACAGAAATGGCATCGGAATTAAATACAAAAGGCACAATGCCGACTTAAGTACAAGAAGGCTGCCTCTTCTTACTGACTATGTTTTGAACCGTTCCTGTGACACTAACTATAGATTCCGATGCTTCACTTCAGGTTTAGTGTATCCCTTGGACCTTCATATTGACGATGAAACACAGAAAATGCATCGGAATTAAATACAAAAGGCACAATGCCGACTTATGTACAAGAAGACTGACTCTTCTTACTGTCTATGTTTTGAACCATTCCTGTGACGTTAATTACAGATTCCGATGCTTCACTTCAGGATTACTCTATCCCTTGGACCTTCTTATTGACGATGAAACACAGAAATTGAATCGGAATCTAATTGAAAAGGCACAATGCCGACCTAAGTACAAGAAGACTGATTCTCCTTACTGACTATGTTTTGAACCATTCCTGTGACACTAGTTATAGACTCCGATGCTTCACCTCAGGTTTCCTGTATCCCTGTGTCCTTCTTATTGACGATGAAACACAGAAATTGCATCGGAATTAAATAGAAAAGGCACAATGCCGACTTCAGTACAAGAAGACTTACTCTTCTTACTGACTATGTTTGAACAATTCCTGTCACACTAGTTATAAATTACGATTCTTCACTTCAGGCTTACTGTATCCCTTGGACCTTCTTATTGACGATGAAACACAGAAATTGAATAGGAATGAAATACAAAAAGCACAATGCCGACTTAAGTACAAGAAGACTGACTCTTCTTACTGACTATGTTTTGAACCATTCCTGTGTGACTAGTTGAGGATTCCGATGCTTCACATCACGCTTACAGTATCCCTCTGACCTTCTTATTAACGATGAAACACAGATATTGCATCGGAATTAAATACAAAAGGCACAATGCCGACTTAAGTACAAGCAGACGGACTCTTCTTAGTGTCCATGTTTTGAACCATTCCTGTGACGCTAGTTACAGATTCCGATGCTTCACTTCAAATTTACTGTATCCCTTGGACCTTCTTATTGACGATGAAACACAGTAATTGCATCAGAATTAAATACAAAAGGCACAATGCCGACTTAAGTACAAGAAGACTGACTCTTCTTACTGACTATGTTTTGAACCATTCTTGTGACACTAGTTGTAAACTCCGATGCTTCACTTCAGCTTTACTGTAACCCTAGGACCTTCTTTTTGACGATGAAACACAGAAATTGCATCGGAATTAGATAGAAAAGGCACAATGTCGACTTAAGTACAAGAAGACTGACTCTTCCTACTGTCTATGTTTTGAACTATTCCTGTGACACTAGTTACAGGTTCCGATGCTTCACCTCAGGTTCACTGTATCTCTCTGACCTTCTTATTGACGATGAAACACAGTAATCGCATCGGAATTAAATTGAAAAGGGCACAATGCCGACTTAAGTACTAGAAGACTGACTCTTCTTACTGTCTATGATTTGAAACATTCCTGTGACACTAGTTATAGATTCCGATGCTCCACATCAGGTTTACTGTATCCCTTGGGCCTTCTTATTGACGATGAAACACAGAAATTTCATCGGAATTAAATACAAATGGCACAATGCCGACTTAAGTGCAAGAAGACTGACTCTTCTTACTGACTATGTTTTGAACCATTCCTGTGACACTAGTTATAGATTCCGATGCTTCACTTCAGGTTTACTGAATCCCTTGGACCTTCTTATTGGCGATGAAACACAGTAATTGCATCGGAATTAAGTTAAAAAATGGACTTTGCCGACTTCAGTACAAGAAGACTGACTCTTCTTACAGTCTATGTTTTGAACCATTCCTGTGACACTATTTATAGTTTCCGATGCTCCGCTTCAGGTTTACTGTATCCCTCGGACCTTCTTATTGACGATGAAACACAGAAATTGCATCGGATTTAAATACAAAAAGCACAATGCTGACTTAAGTACAAGAAGACTGACTCTTCCTACTGACTATGTTATGAACCATTCCTGTGACACTAGTTACAGATGCCGATGCTTCACTTCAGGTTTACTGTATCCCTCTGACCTTCGTATTGACGATGAGACACAGAAACTGAAGCGGAAATAAATACAAAATGCACAATGGCGACTTAAGTACATGTAGACTGAATGTTGCTACTGTCTACAATTTGAACCATTAGTGTGACACTAGTTACAGATTCCGATGCTTCATTTCTGGTTTACTGTATCCCTTGGACCTTCTTATTGACGATGAAACACAGATAGTGCATCGAAATTAAATACAAAAATCACAATGCCAACTTATGTAAAAGAAGACTGCCTCTTCCTACTGTCTATGTTTCGAACCATTCCTGTGACACTAGTTATACATTCCGCTGCTTCACTTCAGGTTTACTGTACCCTCTGACCTTCATTTTGACGATGAAACACAGAAATTGCATCGGAATTAAATAGATAAGGCACAATGCCGACATAAGTACAAGAAGACTGACACTTCTTACTGACTATATCTTGATCCATTCCTGTGAAACTAGTTATAGATTCCGATGCTTCACTTCAGGTTTACTGTATCCCTTGGCCCTACTTATTGACGATGAGACACAGAAATTGCATCAGAACTAAATACAAATGGCACAATGTCGACTTAAGTACAAGAAGACTGACTCTTCCTACTGTCTATGTTTTGAACGATTCCTGTTACATTAAATATGGATTCCAATGATTCACATCAGGTTTACTGTACCCTCTGACCTTCTTTTTGACGATGAAACACAGAAATTGCATCGGAATTAAATGCAAAAGGCACAATGCCGACTGAAGTACAAGAAGACTGACTCTTCTTACTGACTATGTGTTGAACCATTCTTGTGACACTAGTTTTAGATTCCGATGCTTCACTTCAGGTTTACTGTATCCCTCTGACCTTATTGACGATGAAACACAGTAATCGTATCGGAATTAAATTGAAAAAGGCACAATGCCGACTTAAGTACTAGAAGACTGACTCTTCCTACTGTCTATGTTTTAACCATTCCTGTGACACTAGTTATAAATTCCGATTCTTCACTTCAAGTTTACTGTATCCCTTGGACGTTCTTATTGACGATGAAACACAGAAATTGCATCGGAATTAAATAGAAAAGGCACAATGCCGACTTAAGTACAAGGAGACTGATTCTTCTTACTGACTATGTTTTGAACCATTCTTGTGACGCTAGTTACAGATTCCGATGCTTCACTTCAGGTTTACTGTATCCCTTGGTCCTTCTTATTGACGATGAAACACAGATATTGCATCGTAATTAAATAGAAAAGGCACAATGTCGACTTAAGTACAAGAAGACCGACTCTTCCTACTGTCTATGTTTTGGACCATTCCTGTGACACTAGTTAGAGATTCCGATGCTTCACTTCAGGTTTACTGTATCCCTCTGACCTTCTTTATGACGATGAATCACAGAAATTGCATGGGAATTAAATACAAAAGGCACAATGCCGATTTAAGTAAAAGAAGACTGACTCTTCCTACTGTCTATGTTTTGAACCATTCCTGAGACACTATTTATAGATTCTGATGCTTCTCCTCAGGTTCACTGTATCCGTCTGACCTTCTTATTGAAGATGAAACACAGAAATAGCATCGGAATTAAATAGAAATGGCACAATGCCGTCTTAAGTACAAGCAGACTGACTCTTCCTAGTGTCTATGTTTAGAACCATTCCTGTGACGCTAGTTACAGATTCCGATGCTTTACCTCAGGTTTACTGTATCCCTTGGACTTTCTTATTGACGATGAAACAGAGAAATTGCATCGGAATTAAGTACAAAAGGCACAATGCCGACTTAGGTACAAGAACACTGACTCTTCATGCTGACTATGTTTTAAAATATTCCTGTGACACTAGTTAGAGATTCCGATGCTTCACTTCAGGTTTACGGTATCCCTCTGACCTTCTTATTGACGATGAAACACACTACTTGCATCGGAATTAAGTTGAAAATGGCACAATGCCGACTTAAGTACAAAAAGACGGACTCTTCTTACTGTCTATGTTTTGAACCATTCCTGTGTCACTAGTCATAGATTCCGATGCTCCACTTCAGGTTTACTGTATCCCTTGGACATTCTTATTGACGATGAAACACAGAAATTGCATCGGAATTAAAAACAAAAGGCACAATGCCGACTTAAGTACAAGCAGACTGACTCTTCTTACTGACTATGTTTTGAACCATTACTGTGACACTAGTTATAGATTCCGATGCTTCACTTCAGGTTTACTGTATCCCTCTGACCTTCTTATTGACGATGAAACACACTAATTGCATAGGAATTAAATACAAAAGGCACAATGCCGACTTGAGTTCAAGAAGGCTGACTCTTCCTACTGTCTATGTTTTGGTCCATTCCTGTGACACTAGTTATGGATTCCGATGCATCACATCACGTTTACTATATCCCTTGGACCTTCTTATTGACGATGAAACACAGAAATTGCATCGGATTTAAATAGAAAAGGCACAATGCCGACATAAGTACACGAAGACTGACTCTTCTTACTCACTGTTTTGGACCATTCCTGTGACACTAGTTATAGATTCCGATGCTTCACTTAAGGCTTACTGTATCCCTCTGACATTCTTATTGACGATGAAACACAGAAAATGGATCGGAATTAAATACAAAAGGCACAATGCCGAATTAAGTACAAGAAGACAGACTCTTCGAACTGACTGTTTTGAACCATTCCTGTGACACTAGTTATAGATTCCGATGCTTCACTTTCGGTTTACTGTGTCCCTTTTACCTCGTAATTGACGAAGAATCCAGAAATTGCATCGGAATTAAATAGAAAAGGCACAATGCCGACTTAAGTACAAGAAGCCCGACTCTTCCTACTGTCTATGCTTTGAACCATTCCTGTGACACTAGTTATAGATTCCGATGCTTCACATCAGGTTCACTGTATCCCTCTGACCTTCTTTTGGACGATGAAACACAGAAATTACATCGGAATTAAATACAAATGGCACAATGCCGACTTAAAAACAAGAAGACTGACTCTTCTTACTGTCTATGTCTTGAACCATTCCTGTGACACTAGTTATAGATACCGATGCTTCACTTCAGGTTTACTGTATCCCTTGGACCTTCTTATTGACGAAGAAACACAGAAATTGCATCGGAATTAAATACAAAATGCACAATGCCGACTTAAGTACAAGAAGACAGACTCTTCGAACTGACTGTTTTGAACCATTCCTGTGACACAAGTTATAGATTCCGATGCTTCACTTCAGGTCTACTGTATCCCTCTGACCTTCTTATTGACGACGAAACACAGAAATTGTATCGGAATTAAATACAAAAGGCACAATGCCAAGATAAGTACAAGAAGTCTGACTCTTCTTACTGACTATGTTTTGAACCATTCCTGTGACACTACTTATAGATTCCAATGTTTCACTTCAGGTTTACTGTATCCCTTGGACCTTCGTATTGACGATGAAACACAGAAATAGCATCGGAATTAAATACAAAAGGCACAATGCCGACTTAAGTACAAGAAGACTGACTCTTCTTACTGACTATGTTTTGAACCATTCCTGTGACACTAGTTATAGATTCCGATGCTTCACTTCAGGTTTACTCTATCCCTAGGACCTTCTTATTGACGATGAAACACAGAAACTGCATCGGAACTAAATACAAAAGGCACAATGCCGACTTAAGTGCAAGAAGACTGACTCTTCCTACTGTCTATGTTTGAACGATTCCTGTGACATTAGTTATAGATTCCGATGCTTCAATTCAGGTTTGCTATATCCTTTGGACCATCTTATTGGCGACGAAATACAGAAATTGCATTGGACTTAATTAGAAAAGGCACATTGCCGACTTAAGTACAAGAAGACTGACTCTTCTTACTGTCTATGTTTTGAACCATTCCTGTGACACTAGTTATAGATTCCGATGCTTCACTTCAGGTTTACTGTATCCCTTGGACCTTCTTATTGACGATTAAATACAGAAAATGCGTCGGAATTAAATACAAAAGGCACAATGCCGACTTAATTACAAGAAGATTGACTCTTCTTAATGACTGCTTTGAACCATTCCTGTGACACTAGTTATAGATTCCGATGCTTCACTTCAGGTTTACTGTATCCCTCTGACCTTCTTATTGACGATGAAGGACAGAAATTGCATCAGAATTAAATACAAAAGGCACAATGCCGACTTAAGTACAAGAAGACTGACTCTTCTTACTGTCTATGTTTTGAACCATTCCTGTGACACTAGTTATAGATTCCGATGCTTCACTTCAATTTTACTGTATCCCTTGCACCTTCGTATTGACGATGAAACACAGATATTACATCGGAATTAAATACAACAGTCACAATGCCGACTTACGTACAAGAAGACTGACCCTTCTTACTGTCTATGTTTAGAACCATTCCTGTGGCACTGGTTATAGATTCCGATGCTTCACTTCAGGTTTACTGTATCCCTATTACCTTCTTATTGACGATGAGACACAGAAATTGCATCGGAATTAAATACAAAATGCACAATGCCGACTTAAGTACAAGAAGACTGACTCTTCGTACTGACTATGTATTGAACCATTCCTGTGACACTAGTTATAGATTACGGTGATTCACTTCAGGTTTACTGTACCCCTTGGACCTTCTTATTGACGATGAAACACAGAAATTGCATCGGAATTAAATAGGAAAGGCACAATGCCGACTTAAGTACAAGAAGACTGACTCTTCTTACTGACTATGTTTGGAACCATTACTGTGACACTAGTTATAGATTCCGATACTTCACTTCCGGTTCACTGTATCCCTCTGACCTACTTATTGACGATGAAACACAGATATTGCATCGGAAGTAAATAGAAAATTCACAATGCCGACTTAAGTACAAGAAGACTGACTCTTCTTACTGACTATGTTTTGAACCATTCCTGTGACACTAGTTATAGATTCCGATGATTCACTTCAGGTTTACTGTATCCCTCTGACCTTCTTATTGACGATGAAACACAGAAATTGCATCGGAATTAAATACAAAAGGCACAATTCCAACATAAGTACAAGAAGACTGACTCTTCTTACTGACTATGTCTTGAACCATTCCTGTGACACTAGTTATAGATTCCGATGCTTCACTTCAGGTTTACTGTATCCCTTGGACCTTCTTATTGACGATGAAACACAGAAAATGCATCGGAATTAAATACAAAATGCACAATGCCGGCTTAAGTACAAGAAGATTAACTCTTCTTACTGACTGTTTCGAACCATTCCTGTGACACTAGTTATACATTGCGATGCTTCACTTCAGGTTTACTGTACCACTCTGACCTCTTTATTGACGATGAAGCACAGAAATTGCATCGGAATTAAATACAAAAGGCACAATGCCGACTTAAGTACAAGAAGACTGACTCATCCTATTGTCTATGTTTTGAGCCATTCCTGTCACAGTAGTTACTGATTCCGATGCTTCACTTCAGGTTTACTGTATCCCTCTGACCTTCTTTTTGACGATGAAACACAGAAATTGCATCGGTATTAAATACAAAAGGCACAATGCCGACTTAAGTACAAGAAGACTGACTCTTCTACTGGCTATGATCTGAACGATTCCTGTGACGTTAGATATTGATTCCGATGCTTCACTTCACGTTTACTGTATCCTTTGGACATTCTAATTGGCGACGAAATGCAGAAATAGCTTCGGAATTATATACAAAAGGCACAATGCCGACTTAAGTACAAGAAGACTGACCCTTCTTACTGACTGTTTTGAACCATTCCTGTGACACTTGTTACAGATTCCGATGCTTCACTTCAGGTTTACTGTATCCCTCTGACCTTCTTTTTGACGATGAAACACAGAAATTGCATCGGAATTAAATACAAAACGCACAATGCCGACTTAAGTACAAGAGGACTGACTCTTCTTTCTGTCTATGTTTTGAACCATTCCTGTGACGCTAGTTACAGATTCCGATGCTTCACTTCAGGGTTACTGTATCCCTCTGACATTCTTATTGACGATGAAACACTGAAATTGCATCGGAATTAAATAGAAAAGGCACAATGCCGACTTAAGTACAAGAAGACTGACTCTTCCTACTGTATATTATTTGAACCATTCCTGTGACACTAGTTACAGATTCCGATGCTTCACTTCAGGTTTACTGTATCCCTTGGACGTTCTTATTGACGATGAAACACAGAAATTGCATCGGAATTAAATAGAAAAGGCACAATGCCTACTTAAGTACAAGAAGACTGACTCTTCTTACTGACTATGTTTTGAACCATTAATGTGACGCTAGTTACAGATTCCGATGCTTCACTTTAGGTTTACTGTATCCCTTGGACCTTCTTGTTGACGATGAAACATAGATATTGCATCTTAATTAAATACAAAAGGCACAATGCCGACTTAAGCACAAGGGGACTGACTCTTCCTAATGTCTATGCTTTGAACCATTCCTGTGACACTAGTTACAGATTCCGATGCTTCACTTCAGGTTTACTGTATCCCTCTGACCTTCTTTTTGACGATGAAACACAGAAATTGCATCGGAATTAAATACAAAAGGCACAATGCCGACTTAAGTACAAGAAGACTGACACTTCCTACTGTCTATGTTTTGAACGATTCCTGTGACATTAGTTATTGATTCCGATGCTTCACTTCAGGTTTACTGTACCCTTTGGACCCTCTAATTGGCGACGAAATGCAGAAATAGCTTCGGAATGAAAAACAAAAATCACAATGCCGACTTAAGTACAAGACGACTGACTCCTCTTACTGACTGTTTTGAACCATTCCTGTGACACTTGTTATAGATTCCGATGCTTCACTTCAGGTTTTCTGTATCCCTCTGACCTTCTTATTGACGATGAAACACAGATATTGCATCGGAATTAAATACAAAAGGCACAATGCCGACTTAAGTACAAGAAGACTGACCCTTCTTACTGTCTATAATTTGAACCATTCCTCTGACAACAGTAATAGATTCCGATGCTTCACTTCAGGTTTACTGTATCCCTCTGACCTTTTTATTGACCATGAAACACAGAAATAGCATCGGAATTAAATACAAAAGGCTCAATGCCGACTTAAGTACAAGAAGACTGACTCTTCGTACTGACTATGTTTTGAACCATTCCTGTGACACTAGTTTTAGATTACGATGATTCACTTCAGGTTTACTGTATCCCTTGGACCTTCTTATTGACGATGAAACACAGACATTGCATCGGAATTGAATGGAAAAGGCACAATGCCGACTTAAGTACAAGAAGACTGACTCTTCTTACTGTCTATGTTTTGAACCATTCCTGTGACACTAGTTATAGATTCCGATGCCTCACTTCAGCTTTACTGTATCCCTTGGACATTCTTATTGACGATGAAACACAGAAATTGCATCGGAATTAAATAGAAAAGGAACAATGCCGACATAAGTACAAGAAGACTGACTCTTCTTTCTGTCTATGTTTTAAACCATCCCTGTGACGCTAGTTACAGATTCCGATGCTTCACTTCAGGGTTACTGTATCCCTCTGACATTCTTATTGACGACGAAGCACTGAAATTGCATCGGAATTAAATTGAAAAGGTACAATGCCGACTTAAGTACAAGAGGACTGACTCTTCCTACTGTCTATGTTTTGAACCATTCCTGTGACACTAGTTGTAGATTTCGATGCTTCACTTCAGGGTTACTGTATCCCTTGGACGTTCTTATTGACGATGAAACACAGTAATTGCATCGGAATTAAATACAAAAGGCACAATGCCGACTTAAGTACAAAAAGACTGACTCTTCCCACTGTCTATGTTTTGAACCATTCCTGTGACACTAGTTACAGATTCCGATGCTTCACTTCAGGTTTACTGTATCCTTCTGACCTTCTTTTTGACGATGAAACACAGAAATTGCATCGGAATTAAATACAAAAGGCACAATGCCGCCTTATGTACAAGAAGACTGACTCTTCTTACTGACTGTTTCGAACCATTCCTGTGACACTAGTTATAGATACCGATGCTCCACTTCAGGTTTACTGTATCCCTCTGACCTTCTTATTGACGATGAAGCACAGAAATTGCATCGGAATTAAATACAAATGGCACAATGCCGACTTATGTACAAGAAGACTGACTCTTCTTACTGTCTATGTATTGAACCATTCCTGTGACACTAGTTATAGATTCCGATGCTTCACTTCAGGTTTAATGTATCCCTTGCACCTTCTTATTGACGATGAAACACAGATATTGCATCGGAATTAAATACAAAAGGCACAATGCCGACTTAAGTACAAGAAGACTGACCCTTCTTACTGTCTATGTTTAGAACCATTCCTGTGACACTAGTTATAGATTCCGATGCTTCACTTCAGGTTTACTGTATCCCTCTGACCTTCTTATTGACGATGAAACACAGAAATTGCATCGGAATGAAATATAAAAGGCACAATGCCGACTTAAGTACAAGAAGACTGACTCTTCAACCTGACTATGTTTTGAACCATTCCTGTGACATTAGTTATTTGATTCCGATGCTTTACTTCAGGTTTACCGTATCCTTTGGACATTCTAATTGGCGACGAAATGCAGAAATAGCTTCGGAATTAAATACAAAAGGCACAATGCCGACTTAAGTACAAGAAGACTGACTCTTCTTACTGACTGTTTTGAACCATTCCTGTGACACTTGTTATAGATTCCGATGCTGCACTTCAGGTTTACTGTATCCCTCTGCCCTTCTTTTTGACGATGAAACACAGAAACTGCAACGGAATTAAATACAAAAGGCACAATGCCGACTTAAGTACAAGGAGACTGACCCTTCTTACTGTCTATGTTTTGAACCATTCCTGTGACACTAGTTATAGATTCCGATGCTTCACTTCAGGTTTACTGTATCCCTCTGACCTTTTTATTGACCATGAAACACAGAAATAGCATCGGAATTAAATAGAAAAGGCACAATGCCGACTTAAGGACAAGAAGACTGACTCTTCGTACTGACTATGTTTTGAACTATTTCTGTGACACTAGTTATAGATTACGATGACTCACTTCAGGTTAACTGTATCCCTCTGACCTTCTTATTGACGATGAAACACAGAAATTGCATCGGAATTAAATAGAAAAGGCACAATGCCGACTTAAGTACAAGAAGACTGACTCATCTTACTGTCTATGTTTTGAACCATTCCTGTGACACTAGTTATAGATTCCGATGCTTCACTTTAGCTTTACTGTATCCCTTGGACCTTCTTATTGACGATGAAGCACAGAAATTGCATCGGAATTAAATAGAAAAGGAACAATGCCGACTTATGTACAAGAAGACTGACTCTTCTTTCTGTCTATGTTTTGAACCATTCCTGTGACGCTAGTTACAGATTCCGATGCTTCACTTCAGGGTTACTGTATCCCTCTGACAATCTTATTGACGATGAAACACTGAAATTGCATCGGAATTAAATAGAAAAGGTACAATGCCGACTTAAGTACAAGAAGACTGATTCTTCCTACTGTCTATGTTTTGAACCATTCCTGTGACACTAGTTATAGATTCCGATGCTTCACTTCAGGGTTACTGTATCCCTTGGACGTTCTTATTGACGATGAAACACAGTAATTGCATCGGAATTAAATACAAAAGGCACAATGCCGACTTAAGTACAAAAAGACTGACTCTTCCTACTGTCTATGTTTTAAACCATTCCTGTGACACTAGTTACAGATTCCGATGCTTCACTTCAGGTTTACTGTATCCTTCTGACCTTCTTTTTGACGAAGAAACACAGAAATTGCTTCGGAATTAAATACAAAAGGCACAATGCCGACTTAAGTACAAGAAGACTGACTCTTCCTACTGTCTACGTTTTGAATGATTCCTGTGACATTAGTTATAGATACCGATGCTTCACTTCAGGTTTACTGTATCCTTTGGACCTTCTTATTGGCGACGAAGTACAGAAATTGCATCGGAATTAAATACAAAAGGCACAATGCCGACATATGTACAAGAAGACTGACTCTTCTTACTGACTGTTTCGAACCATTCCTGTGACACTAGTTACAGATTCCGATGCTTCACTTCAGGTTTACTGTATCCCTCTGACCTTCTTATTGCCGATGAAGCACAGAAATTGCATCGGAATTAAATACAAAAGGCACAATGCCGACTTAACTACAAGAAGACGGACTCTTCTTACTGTCTATGTTTTGAACCATTCCTGTGACACTAGTTATAGATTCCGATGCTTCACTTCAGGTTTAATGTATCCCTTGCACCTTTTTATTGACGATGAAACACAGATATTGCATCGGAATTAAATACAAAAGGCACAATGCCGACTTAAGTACAAGAAGACTGACCCTTCTTACAGTCTATGTTTAGAACCATTCCTGTGACACTAGTTATAGATTCCGATGCTTCACTTCAGGTTTACTGTATCCTTCTGACCTTCTTTTTGACGATGAAACACAGAAATTGCATCGGAATTAAATACAAAAGGCACAATGCCGACTTAAGTACAAGAAGACTGACTCTTCCTACTGTCTATGTTTTGAACGATTCCTGTGACATTAGTTATTGATTCCGATGCTTCACTTCTGGTGTACTGTATCGTTTGGACCTTCTAATTGGCGACGAAAAGCAGAAATAGCTTCGGAATTAAATACAAAAGGCACAATGCCGACTTAAGTACAAGAAGACTGACTCTTCTTACTGACTGTTTTGAACCATTCCTGTGACACTTGTTATAGATTCAGATGTTTCACTTTAGGTTTACTGTATCCCTCTGACCTTCGTTTTGCCGATGAAACACAGAAATTGCATCGGAATTAAATACAAAAGGCACAATGCCGACTTAAGTACAAGAAGACTGACTCTTTGTACCTACTATGTTTTGAACCATTCCTGTGAAACTAGTAACAGATTACGATGATTCACTTCAGGATTACTGTATCCCTTGGCCCTTCTTATTGACAATGAAACACAGAAATTGCATCGGAATGAAATAGAAAAGGCACAATGCCGACTTAAGTGCAAGAAGACTGACTCTACTTACTGACTATGTTTGGAACCATTCCTGTGACACTAGTTATAGATTCTGATGCTTCACTCCAGGTTTACTGTATCCCTCTGACCTTCTTATTGACGATGAAGCACAGAAATTGCATCGGAATTAAATACAAAAGGCACAATGCCGACTTATGTACAAGAAGACTGACTCTTCATAGTGACTGTTCTGAACCATTCCTGTGACACTAGTTATAGATTCCGATGCTTCACTTCAGGTTTACTGTATCCCTCTGACCTTCTTATTGACGATAAAGCACAGAAATTGCATCGGAATTAAATACAAAAGGCACAATGCCGACTTAAGTACAAGAAGACTGATCCCTCTTACTGTCTATGTTTAGAACCATTCCTGTGACAATAGTTATAGATTCCGATGCTTCACTTCAGGTTTACTGTATCCCTCTGACCTTCTTGTTGACGATGAAACACAGAAATTGCATCGGAATTAAATACAAAAGGCACAATGCCGACTTAAGTACAAGAAGACTGACTCCTCGTACTGACTATGTTTTGAACCATTCCTGTGACACTAGTTATAGATTACGATGATTCACTTCAGGTTTACTGTATCCCTTGGACCTTCTTATTGACGATGAAACACAGAAATTGCATCGGAATTAAATAGAAAGGGCATAATGCCGATTTAAGTATAAGAAGACTGACTCTTCTTTCTGACTGTTTTGAACCATTCCTGTGACACTTGTTATGGATTCAGATGCTTCACTTCTGGTTTACTGTATCCTTTGGACCATCTAATTGGCGACGAAATGCTGAAATAGCTTCGGAATTAAATACAAAAGGCACAATGCCGACTTAAGTATAAGAAGACTGACTCTTCTTACTGACTGTTTTGAACCATTCCTGTGACACTAGTTATAGATTCCGATGCTTCACTTCAGGTTTACTGTATCCCTCTGACCTTCTTATTGACGATGAAGCACAGAAATTGCATCGGTTTTAAATACAAAAGGCACAATGCCGACTTAAGTACAAGAAGACTGATCCTTCTTACTGTCTATGTTTAGAACCATTCCTGTGACACTATTTATAGATTCCGATGCTTCACTTCAGGGTTACTGTATCCCTTGGACCTTCTTATTGACGATGAAACACAGAAATTGCATCGGAATTAAATACAAAAGGCACAATGCCGACTTAAGTAAAAGAAGACTGACTCTTCTTTCTGTCTATGTTTTGAACCATTCCTGTGACGCTAGTTACAGATTCCGATGCTTCACTTCAGGTTTACTGTATCCCTCGGACCTTCTTTTTGACGATGAAACACAGAAATTGCATCGGAATTAAATACAAATGGCACAATGCCGACTTAAATGCAAGATGACTGACTCTTCGTATCTACTATGTTTTGAACCATTCCTGTGACACTAGTAACAGATTACATTGATTCACTTCAGGATTACTGTATCCCTTGGCCCTTCTTATTGACAATGAAACACAGAAATTGCATCGGAATTAAATAGAAAAGGCACAATGCCGACTTAAGTGCAAGAAGACTGACTCTACTTACCGACTATGTTTGGAACCATTCCTGTGACACTAGTTATAGATTCTGATGCTTCACTTCAGGTTTACTGTATCCCTCTGACCTTCTTTTTGACGAAGAAACACAGAAATTGCTTCGGAATTAAATACAAAAGGCACAATGCCGACTTATGTACAAGAAGACTGACTCTTCTTACTGACTGTTCTGAACCATTCCTGTGACACTAGTTATAGATTCCGATGCTTCACTTCAGGTTTACTGTATCCCTCTGACCTTCTTATTGACGATGAAGCACAGAAATTGCATCGGAATTAAATACAAAAGGCACAATGCCGACTTAAGTACAAGAAGACTGATCCTTCTTACTGTCTATGTTTAGAACCATTCCTGTGACACTATTTATAGATTCCGATGCTTCACTTCAGGTTTACTGTATCCCTTGGACCTTCTTATTGACGATGAAACACAGAAATTGCATCGGAATTAAATACAACAGGCACAATGCCGACTTAAGTACAAGAAGACAGACCCTTCTTACTGTCTATGTTTAGAACCATTCCTGTGACACTAGTTATAGATTCCGATGCTTCACTTCAGGATTACTGTATCCCTCCGACCTTCTTATTGACGATGAAACACAGAAATTGCATCGGAATTAAATACAAAAGGCTCAATGCCGACTTAAGTACAAGAAGACTGACTCTTCGTACTGACTATGTTTTGAACCATTCCTGTGACACTAGTTATAGATTACGATGATTCACTTCAGGTTTACTGTATCCCTTGGACCCTCTTATTGACGATGAAACACAGAAATTGCATCGGAATTAAATAGAAAAGGCACAATGACGACTTCAGTACAAGAAACTGACTCTTCTTACTGACTGTGTTTTAAACCACTTCTGTGACGCTAGTTACAGATTCCGATGCTTCACTTCAGGTTTACTGTATCCCTTGGACCTTCTTATTGACGATGAAACACAGATATTGCATCGGAATTAAATACAAATGGCATAATGCCGACTTAAGTACAAAAAGACTGACTCTTCCTATTGTCTATGTTTTGAACCATTCCTGTGACAGTAGTTACAGATTCCGATGCTTCACTTCAGTTTTACTGTATCCCTCTGACCTTCTGTTTGACGATGAAACACAGAAATTGCATCGGAATTAAATACAAAAGTCACAATGCCGACTTAAGTACAAGAAGACTGACTCTTCCTACTGTCTATGTTTGGAACGATTCCTGTGTCATTAGTTATTGATTCCGAACTTCACTTCAGGTTTACTGTATCCCTCTGACCTTCATTTTGACGATGAAACACAGAAATTGCATCGGAAGTAAATACAAAAGGCACAATGCCGACTTAAGTACAAGAAGACTGATCCTTCTTACTGTCTATGTTTAGAACCATTCCTGTGACACTATTTATAGATTCCGATGCTTCACTTCAGGTTTACTGTATCCCTTGGACCTTCTTATTGACGATGAAACACAGAAATTGCATCGGAATTAAATACAACAGGCACAATGCCGACTTAAGTACAAGAAGACAGACCCTTCTTACTGTCTATGTTTAGAACCATTCCTGTGACACTAGTTATAGATTCCGATGCTTCACTTCAGGATTACTGTATCCCTCCGACCTTCTTATTGACGATGAAACACTGAAATGGCATCGGAATTAAATAGAAAAGGCACAATGCCGACTTAAGTACAAGAAGACTGACTCTTCCTACTGTCTATGATTTGAACCATTCCTGTGACACTAGTTATAGATTCCGATGCTTCACTTCAGGTTTACTGTATCCCTTGGACGTTCTTATTGACGATGAAACACAGAAATTGCATCGGAATTAAATTGAAAAAGCACAATGCCGACTTCTGTACAAGAAGACTGACTCTTGTTACTGACTATGTTTTGAACCATTAATGTGACGCTAGTTACAGATTCCGATGCTTCACTTCAGGTTTACTGTATCCCTTGGTCCTTCTTGTTGACGATGAAACACAGATATTGCATCTTAATTAAATACAAAAGGCACAATGCCGACTTAAGTACAAGAGGACTGCCTCTTCCTACTGTCTATGTTTTGAAAAATTCCTGTGACGCTAGTTACAGATTCCGATGCTTCACTTCAGGGTTACTGTACCCCTCTGATATTCTTATTGACGATGAAACACTGAAATTGCATCGGAATTATATAGAAAAGGTACAATGCCGACTTAAGTACAAGAAGACTGACTCTTCTTGCTGTCATTTTTTGAACCATTCCTGTGACACTAGTTATAGATTCCGATGCTTCACTTCAGCTTTACTGTATCCCTTGGACCTTCTTGTTGACGATGAAACACAGAAATTGCATCGGAATTAAATAGAAAACGAACAATGCCGACTTAAGTACAAGAAGACTGACTCTCCGTTCTGTCTATGTTTTGAACCATTCCTGTACGCTAGTTACAGATTCCGATGCTTCACTTCAGGGTTACTGTATCCCTTGGACCTTCTTATTGACGATGAAACACTGTTATTGCATCGGAATTATATAGAAAATATACAATATCGACATAAGTACAAGAAAACTGACTCTTCCTACAGTCTATGTTTTGAACCATTCCTGTGACACTAGTTATAGATTCCGATGCTTCACTTCAGGTTTACTGTATCCCTTGGACCCTCTTGTTGACGATGAAACACAGAAATTGCATCGGAATTAAATAGAAAAGGCACAATGACGACTTCAGTACATGAACCTGACTCTTCTTACTGACTGTGTTTTGAACCATTTCTGTGACGCTAGTTACAGATTCCGATGCTTCACTTCAGGTTTACTGTATCCCTCTGACCTTCTGTTTGACGATGAAACACAGAAATTGCATCGGAATTAAATACAAAAGGCACAATGCCGACTTAAGTACAAGAAGACTGACTCTTCCTACTGTCTATGTTTGGAACGATTCCTGTGTCATTAGTTATTGATTCCGAACTTCACTTCAGGTTTACTGTATCCTTTGGTCCTTCTTATTGACGATGAAACACAGAAAATGCATCGGAATTAAATACAAAAGGCACAATACCGACTTATGTACAAGAAGATTGACTCTTCTTACTGACTGTTTTGAACCATTCCTGTGACACTAGTTATAGATTCCGATGCTTCACGTAAGGTTTACTGTATCCCTCTGACCTTCATATTGACGAAGAAACACAGAAATTGCTTCGGAATTAAATATAAATGGCACAATGCCGACTTAAATACAAGAAGACTGACTCTTCTTACTGTCTAAGTTTTGACCCATTCCTGTGACACTAGTTATAGTTTCCGATGCAACACTTCAGGTTTTGCTGTATCCCTCTGACCTTCATATTGACGATGAAACACAGAAATTGCATCGGAATTAAATATAAAAGGCACAATGCCGACTTAAGTACAAGAAGACTGACTCTTCTTACTGTCTAAGTTTTAAAACATTCCTGTGACACTAGTTATAGATTCCGATGCTTCGCTTCAGATTTACTGTATCCCTTGGACCTTCTTATTGACGATGAAACACAGAAATTGCATCGGAATTAAATAGAAGAGGCACAATGCCGACTTAAGTACAAGTAGACTGACTCTTCTTACTGACTATGTTTGGAACTATTCCTGTGACACTAGTTATAGATTCCGATGCTTCACTTCAGGTTTACTGTATCCCTCTGACCTTCTTATTGACGATGAAACACAGAAATTGCATCGGAATAAAATAGAAAAGGCACAATGCCGACTTAAGTACAAGAAGACTGACTCCTCTTACTGTCTATGTTTTGAACCATTCCTGTGACACTAGTTGTAGATTCCGATGCTTCACTTCAGCTTTACTGTATCCCTTGGACCTTCTTGTTGACGATGAAACACAGTAATTGCATCGGAATTAAATAAAAAAGGCACAACGCCGACTTAAGTTTAAAAAGACTGACTCTTCCTACTGTCTATGTTTTGAACCATTCTTGTGTCACTTGTTACAGATTTCGATGCTTCACTTCAGGTTTACTGTATCCTTCCGACCTTCTTTTTGACGATGAAATACAGAAATTGCATCGGTATTAAATACAAAAGGCACAATGCCGACTTAAGTACAAGAAGACTGACTCTTCCTACTGTCTATGTTTTGAACGATTCCTGTGACAATAGTTATAGATACCGATGCTTCACTTCAGGTTTACTGTATCCTTTGGACCTTCTTATTGGCGACGAAGTACAGAAATTGCATCGGAATTAAATACAAAAGGCACAATGCCGACTTATGTACAAGAAGACTGACTCTTCTTACTGACTGTTTCGAACCATTCCTGTGACACTAGTTATAGATTCCGATGCTTCACTTCAGGTTTACTGAATCCCTCTGACCTTCTTACTGACGATGAAGCACGGAAATTGTATCGGAATTCAATACAAAAGGCACAATGCCGACTTAAGTACAAGAAGACTGACTCTTCTTACTGACTGTTTCGAACCATTCCTGTGACACTAGTTATAGATTCCGATGCTACACTTCAGGTTTACTGTATCCCTCTGACCTTCTTACTGACGATGAAGCACGGAAATTGCATCGGAATTCAATACAAAAGGCACAATGCCGACTTAAGTACAAGAAGACTGACTCTTCCTACTGTCTATGTTTTGAACCATTCCTGTGACACTAGTTATAGATTCCGATGCTTCACTTCAGGTTTACTGTATCCCTTGCACCTTCTTATTGACGATGAAACACAGATATTGCATCGGAATTAAATACAAAAGGCACAATGCCGACTTCAGTACAAGAAGGCTGACTCTTCTTACTGACTATGTTTTGAACCATTCCTGTGACGCTAGTTACAGAATCCGATGCTTCACTTCAGCGTTACTGTATCCCTTGGACGTTCTTATTGACGATGAAACACAGTAATTGCATCGGAATTAAATAAAAAAGGCACAATGCCGACTTAAGTTTAAAAAGACTGACTCTTCCTACTGTCTATGTTTTGAACCATTCTTGTGTCACTTGTTACAGATTCCGATGCTTACTTCAGGTTTACTGTATAGTTCCGACCTTCTTTTTGACGATGAAATACAGAAATTGCATCGGTATTAAATACAAAAGGCACAATGCCGACTTAAGTACAAGAAGACTGACTCTTCCTACTGTCTATGTTTTGAACAATTCCTGTGACAATAGTTATAGATACCGATGCTTCACTTCAGGTTTACTGTATCCTTTGGACCTTCTTATTGGCGACGAAGTACAGAAATTGCATCGGAATTAATTACAAAAGGCACAATGCCGACTTATGTACAAGAAGACTGACTCTTCTTACTGACTGTTTCGAACCATTCCTTGGACACTAGTTATAGATTCCGATGCTTCACTTCAGGTTTACTGTATCCCTCTGACCTTCTTACTGACAATGAAGCACGGAAATTGCATCGGAATTCAATACAAAAGGCACAATGCCGACTTAAGTACAAGAAGACTGACTCTTCTTACTGTCTATGTTTTGAACCATTCCTGTGACACTAGTTATAGATTCCGATGCTTCACTTCAGGTTTAATGTATCCCTTGCACCTTCTTATTGACGATGAAACACAGATATTGCATCGGAATTAAATACAAAAGGCACAATGCCGACTTCAGTACTAGAAGACTGACTCTTCTTACTTACTATGTTTTGAACCATTCCTGTGACGGTAGTTACAGATTCCGATGCTTCACTTCAGGTTTACTGTATCCCTCTGACCATCTTCTTGACGATGAAACACAGAAATTGCATCGGAATTAAATACAAAAGGCACAATGCCGACTTAAGTACAAGAAGACTGACTCTTCCTACTGTCTATGTTTTGAACGATTCCTGTGACATTAGTATTGATTCCGATGCTTCACTTCAGGTTTACTGTATCCTTTGGACCTTCTAATTGGCTACGAAATGCAGAAATAGCTTCGGAATGAAATACAAAAAGCACAATGCCGACTTAAGTACAAGAAGACTGACTCTTCGTTCTGGCTATGTTTTGAACCATTCCTGTGACGCTAGTTACAGATTCCGATGCTTCACTTCAGGGTTACTGTATCCCTCTGACATTCTTATTGACGATGAAACACTGAAATAGCATCGGAATTGAATAGACAAGGCACAATGCCGACTTAAGTACAAGAAGACTGACTCTTCCTACTGTCTATGATTTGAACAATTCCTCTGACACTAGTTATAGATTACGATGCTTCACTTCAGGTTTAGTGTATCCTTTGGACGTTCTTATTGACGATGAAACACGAAATTGCATCGGAATTAAATAGAAAATTCACAATGCCGACTTAAGTACAAGAAGACTGACACTTCTTACTGACTATGTTTTTAACCATTAATGTGACGCTAGTTACAGATTCCGATGCTTCACTTCAGGTTTACTGTATCCCTTAAACCTTCTTGTTGACGATGAAGCACAGATATTGCATCTTAATTAAATACAAAAGGCACAATGCCGACTTAAGTACAAGAGGACTGACTCATCCTACTGTCTATGTTTTGAACCATTCCTGTGACACTAGTTATAGATTCCGATGCTTCACTTCAGGTTTACTGTATCGCTCTGACCTTCTTATTGACGATGAAACACAGAAATTGCATCGGAATTAAATACAAAAGGCACAATGCCGACTTAAGTACAAGAAGACTGACTCTTCTTACTGACTGTTTTGAACCATACCCGTGACACTTGTTATAGATTCCGATGCTTAACTTCAGGTTTACTGTATCCCTCTGACCTTCGTATTGACGATGAAACACAGAAATTGCTTCGGAATTAAATATAAAAGGCACATTGCCGACTTAAGTGCAAGAAGACTGAATCTTCGTACTGACTATGTTTTGAACCATTCCCGTGACACTAGTTATAGATTACGATGATTCACGTCAGGATTACTGTATCCCTTGGACCTTCTTATTGACGATGAAACACAGAAATTGCATCGGAATTGAATAGAAAAGGCACAATGCCGACTTAAGTACTAGAAGGCTGACTCTTCTTACTGTGTATGTTTGGAACCATTACTGTGACAATAGTTATGGATTCCGATGCTTCACTTCATGTTTACTGTATACCTCAGACCTTCTTATTGACGATGAAACACAGAAATTGCATCGGAATTAGATAGAAAAGGCACAATGCCGACTTAAGTACAAGATGACTGACTCTTCCTACTGTCTATGATTTGAACCATTCCTGTGACACTAGTTATAGATTCCGATGCTTCACTTCAGGTTTACTGTATCCCTTGGACGTTCTTATTGACGATGAAACACGAAATTGCAACGGAATTAAATAGAAATGGCACAATGCCGACTTAAGTACAAGAAGACTGACTCTCCTTACTGATTTTGTTTTGAACCATTAATGAGACGCTAGTTACAGATTCCGATGCTTCACTTCAGGTTTATTGTATCCCTTGGACATTCTTGTTGACGATGAAACACAGATATTGCATCTTAATTAAATGCAAAAGGCACAATGCCGACTTAAGTACAAGAGGACTGACTCTTCCAACTGTCTATGTTTTGAACCATTCCTGTGACACTAGTTATAGATTCCGATGCTTCATTTCAGGTTTACTGTATTCCTTGGATCTTCTTATTGACGATGGAACACAGATAGTGCATCGGAAATAAATAGAAAAGGCACAATGCCGACTTAAGTACAAGAAGGCTGACTCTTCCTACAGTCTATGTTTTGAACCATTCCTGTGACACTAGTTATAGATTCCGATGCTTCACTTCAGGTTTACGGTATCCCTCTGACCTTCTTATTGACGATGAAACACAGAAATTGCATCGGAATTAGATACAAAAGGCACAATGCCGACTTAAGTACAGGAAGACTGAATCTTCGTACTGACTATGTTTTGAACCATTCCTGTGACACTAGTTATAGATTACGATGATTCACATCAGGATTACTGTATCCCTTGGACCTTCTTATTGACGATGAAACGCAGAAATTGCATCGGAATTAAATAGAAAAGGCACAATGTCGACTTAAGTACAAGAAGACTGACTCTTCTTACTGACTATGTTTTGAACCATTCCTGTGACGCTAGTTACAGATTCCGATGCTTCACTTCAGGGTTACTGTATACCTCTGACATTCTTATTGACGAAGCAACACTGAAATTGCATCGGAATTAAATAGAAAAGGCACAATGCCGACTTAAGTACAAGAAGACTGACTCTTCCTACTGTCAATGTTTTGAACCATTCCTGTGACACTAGTTATAGATTCCGATGCTTCACTTCAGGTTTACTGTATCCCTTGGACGTTCTTATTGACGATGAAACACAGAAATAGCATCGGAATTGAATAGAAAAGGCACAATGCCGACTTAAGTACAAGAAGACTGACTCTTCCTACTGTCTATGATTTGAACAATTCCTCTGACACTAGTTATAGATTACGATGCTTCACTTCAGGTTTACTGTATCCTTTGGACGTTCTTATTGACGATGAAACACGAAATTGCATCGGAATTAAATATAAAATTCACAATGCTGACTTAAGTACAAGAAGACTGACTCTTTTTACTGACTGTTTTGAACCATACCAGTGACACTTGTTATAGATTCCGATGCTTCACTTCAGGTTTACTGTATCCCTTTGACCTTCTTATTGACGATGAAACACAGAAATTGCATCGGAATTAAATAGAAAAGGCACAATGCCGACTTAAGTACAAGAGGACTGACTCTTCCAACTGTCTATGTTTTGAACCATTCCTGTGACACTTGTTATAGATTCCGATGCTTCACTTCAGGTTTACTGTATGCCTCTGACCTTCTTTTTGACGATGAAACGCAGAAATTGCATCGGAATTAAACACAAAAGGCACAATGCCGACTTAAGTACAAGAAGACTGACTCTTCCTACTGTCTATGTTTTGAACCATTCCTGTGACACTAGTTATAGATTCCCATGCTTCACTTCAGGTTTACTGTATCCCTTGGACGTTCTTATTGACGATGAAACACAGAAATTGCATCGGAATTAAATAGAAAAGGCACAATGCCGACTTAAGAACAAGAAGACTGACACTTCTTACTGACTATGTTTTGAACCATTCCTGTGACACTAGTTACAGATTCCGATGCTTCACTTCAGGTTTACGGTATCCCTCTGACCTTCTTTTAACGATGAAACACAGAAATTGCATCGGAATTAAATACAAAAGGCACAATGCCGACTTAAGTACAAGCAGACTGACCCTTCCTTCTGTCTATGTTTTGAACCATTCCTGTGACGCTAGTTACAGATTCCGATGCTTCACTTCAGGGTTACTGTATCCCTCTAACGTTCTTATTGACGATGAAACACTGAAATTGCATCGGAATTAAATAGAAAAGGTACAATGCCGACTTAAGTACAAGAAGACTGACTCTTCCTACTGTCTATGTTTTGAACCATTCCTGTGACACTAGTTATAGATTCCGATGCTTCACTTCAGGGTTACTGTATCCCTTGGACGTTCTTATTGACGATGAAACACAGTAATTGCACCGGAATTAAATACAAAAGGCACAATGCCGACTTAAGTACAAAAAGACTGACTCTTCCTACTGTCTATGTTTTGAACCATTCCTCTGACACTAGTTACAGATTACGATGCTTCACTTCAGGTTTACTGTATCCTTCTGACCTTCTTTTTGACGATGAAACACAGAAATTGCATCGCAATTCAATACAAAAGGCACAATGGCGACTTAAGTACAAGAAGACTGACTCTTCTTACTGTCTATGTTTTGAACCATTCCTGTGACACTAGTTATAGATTCCAATGCTTTACTTCAGGTTTACTGTATCCCTTGGACGTTCTTATTGACGATGAGACACAGAAGTTGCATCGGAATCAAATAGAAAAGGCACAATGCCGACTTAAGAACAAGAAGACTGACCCTTCTTACTGACTATGTTTTGAAACATTCCTGTGACACTAGTTACAGATTCCGATGCTTCACTTCAGGTTTACGGTATCCCTCTGACCTTCTTTTAACGATGAAACACAGATATTGCATCGGAATTAAATACAAAAGGCACAATGCCGACTTAAGAACAAGAAGACAGACTCTTCCTACTGTCTATGCTTTGAACGATTCCTGTGACAATAGTTATTGATTCCGATGCTTCCCTTCAGGTTTACTGTATCCTTTGGACCTTCTAATTGGCGACGAAATGCAGAAATAGCTTCGGAATTAAATACAAAAGGCACAATGCCGTTTTAAGTACAAAAAGACTGACTCTTCTTACTGACTGTTTTGAACCATTCCTGTGACACTTGTTATAGACTCCGATACTTCACTTCAGGTTTACTGTATCCCTCTGACCTTCTTTTTGACGATGAAACTCAGAAATTGCATCGGAATTAAACACAAAAGGCACAATGCCGACTTAAGTACAAGAAGACTGACTCTTCCTACTGTCTATGGTTTGAACGATTCCTGTGACATTAGTTATAGATTCCGATGCTTCACTTCAGGTTTACTGTATCCTTTGGACCATCTTATTGACGATGAAACACAGAAAATGCATCGGAATTAAATACAAAAGGCACAATGCCGTCTTAAGTACAAGAAGATGGACTCTTCTTACTGACTGTTTTGATCCATTCCTGTGACACTAGTTATAGATTCCGATGCTTCACTTCAGGTTTACTGTATCCCTCTGACCTTCATATTGACGATGAAACACAGAAATTGCATCGGAATTAAATATAAAAGGCACAATGCCGACTTAAGTACAAGAAGACTGACTCTTCTTACTGGCTACGTTTTGAAACATTCCTGTGACACTAGTTATAGATTCCGATGCTTCACATCAGATTTACTGTATCCCTTGCACCTTCTTATTGACGATGAAACACAGATATTGCATCGGTATTAAGTACAAAAGGCACAATGCCGAGTTAAGTACAAGAAGACTGACCCTTCTTACTGTCTATGCTTTGAACCACTCCTGTGACACTAGTTATAGATTCCGATGCTTCACTTCAGGTTTACTGTATCCCTTGGACCTTCTTATTGACGATGAAACACAGAAATTGCATCGGAATTAAATAGAAAAGGAACAATGCCGACTTAAGTACAAGAAGACTGACTCTTCCTACTGTCTATGTTTTGAACCATTCCTGTGACACTAGTTATAGATTCCGATGCTTCACTTCAGGTTTACTGTATCCCTTGGACGTTCTTATTGACGATGAAACACTGAAATTGCATCGGAATTAAATAGAAAAGGCACAATGCCGACTTAAGTACAAGAAGACTGACTCTTCCTACTGTCTATGCTTTGAACGATTCCTGTGACATTAGTTATTGATTCCGATGCTTCCCTTCAGGTTTACTGTATCCTTTGGACCTTCTAATTGGCGACGAAATGCAGAAATAGCTTCGGAATTAAATACAAAAGGCAACAATACCGACTTAAGTACAAGAAGACTGACTCTTCTTACTGACTGTTTTGAACCATTCCTGTGACACTTGTTATAGATTCCGATACTTCACTTCAGGTTTACTGTATCCCTCTGACCTTCTTTTTGACGATGATACTCAGAAATTGCATCGGAATTAAACACAAAAGTTACAATGACGACTTAAGTACAAGGAGACTGACTCTTCCTACTGTCTATGGTTTGAACGATTCCTGTGACATTAGTTATAGATTCCGATGCTTCACTTCAGGTTTACTGTATCCTTTGGACTTTCTTATTGACGATGAAACACAGAAAATGCATCGGAATTAAATACAAAAGGCACAATGCCGACTTAAGTACAAGAAGACTGACTCTTCTTACTGACTGTTTTGAACCATTCCTGTCACACTTGTTATAGATTCCGATGCTTCACTTCAGGTTTACTGTATCCCTCTGACCTTCTTTTTGACGATGAAACGCAGAAATTGCATTGGAATTAAACACAAAAGGCACAATGCCGACTTAAGTACAAGAAGACTGACTCTTCCTACTGTCTATGTTATGAACGATTCCTGTGACATTAGTTATAGATTCCGATGCTTCACTTCAGGTTTACTGTATCCTTTGGACCTTCTTATGGACGATGAAACACAGAAAATGCAACGGTATTAAATACAAAAGGCACAATGCCGTCTTAAGTACAAGAAGATTAACTCTTCGTACTGACTATTTTGATCCATTTCTGTGACACTAGTTATAGATTCCGATGCTTCACTTCAGGTTTACTGTATCCCTCTGACCCTCATATTGACGATGAAACACAGAAATTGCATCGGAATTAAATATAAAAAGCACAATGCCGACTTAAGTACAAGAAGACTGACTCTTCTTACTGTCTACGTTTTGAACCATTCCTGTGACACTAGTTATAGATTCCGATGCTTCACTTCAGGTTTACTGTATCCCTTGCACCTTCTTATTGACGATGAAACACAGATATTGCATCGGTATTAAGTACAAAAGGCACAATGCCGACTTAAGTACAAGAAGACTGACTCTTCTTACTGTCTATGCTTTGAACCACTCCTGTGACACTAGTTATAGATTCCGATGCTTCACTTCAGGTTTACTGTATCCCTTGGACCTTCTTATTGACGATGAAACACAGAAATTGCATCGGAATTAAATAGAAAAGGAACAATGCCGACTGATGTACAAGAAGACTGACTCTTCTTTCTGTCTATGTTTTGAACCATTCCTGTGACGCTAGTTACAGATTCCGATGCTTCACTTCAGGGTTACTGTATCCCTCTAACATTCTTATTGACGATGAAACACTGAAATTGCATCGGAATTAAATAGAAAAGGTACAATGCCGACATAAGTACAAGAAGACTGACTCTTCCTACTGTCTATGTTTTGGACCATGCCTGTGACACTAGTTATAGATTCCGATGCTTTACTTCAGGTTTACTGTATCCCTTGGACGTTCTTATTGACGATGAGACACAGAAATTGCATCGGAATTAAATAGAAAAGGCACAATGCCGACTTAAGAACAAGAAGACTGACCCTTCTTACTGACTATGTTTTGAACCATTCCTGTGACACTAGTTACAGATTCCGATGCTTCACTTCAGGTTTACGGTATCTCTCTGACCTTCTTTTAACGATGAAACACAGAAATTGCATCGGAATTAAATACAAAAGGCACAATGCCGACTTAAGAACAAGAAGACTGACTCTTCCTACTGTCTATGCTTTGAACGATTCCTGTGACATTAGTTATTGATTCCGATGCTTCCCTTCAAGTTTACTGTATCCTTTGGACCTTCTAATTGGCGACGAAATGCAGAAATAGCTTCGGAATTAAATACAAAAGGCACAATGCCGACTTAAGTACAAGAAAACTGACTCTTTTTACTGACTGTTTTGAACCATTCCTGTGACACTTGTTATAGATTCCGATACTTCACTTCAGGTTTACTGTATCCCTCTGACCTTCTTTTTGACGATGAAACTCAGAAATTGCATCGGAATTAAACACAAAAGGCACAATGCCGACTTAAGTACAAGAAGACTGACCCTTCTTACTGACTATGTTTTGAACCATTCCTGTGACACTAGTTACAGATTCCGATGTTTCACTTCAGGTTTACGGTATCCCTCTGACCTTCATATTGACGATGAAACACAGAAATTGCTTCGGAATTAAATATAAAGGGTACAATGCCGACTTAAGTACAAGAAGACTGACTCATCTTACTGGCTACGTTTTGAACCATTCCTGTGACATTAGTTATTTATTCCGATGCTTCCCTTCAAGTTTACTGTATCCTTTCGACCTTCTAATTGGCGACGAAATGCAGAAATAGCTTCGGAATTAAATACAAAAGTCACAATGTCGACTTAAGTACAAGAAGACTGACTCTTCTTACTGGCTACGTTTTGAACCATTCCTGTGACACTAGTTATAGATTCCGATGTTTCACTTCAGATTTACTGTATCCCTTGCACCTTCTTATTGACGATGAAACACAGATATTGCATCGGTATTAAGTACAAAAGGCACAATGCCGACTTAAGTACAAGAAGACTGACTCTTCTTACTGTCTATGCTTTGAACCACTCCTGTGACACTAGTTATAGATTCCGATGCTTCACTTCAGGTTTACTGTATCCCTTGGACCTTCTTATTGACGATGAAACACAGAAATTGCATCGGAATTAAATAGAAAAGGAACAATGCCGACAGAAGTACAAGAAGACTGACTCTTCTTTCTGTCTATGTTTTGAACCATTCCTGTGACGCTAGTTACAGATTCCGATGCTTCACTTCAAGGTTACTGTATCCCTCTAACGTTCTTATTGCTGATGAAACACTGAAATTGCATCGGAATTAAATAGAAAAGGTACAATGTCGACTTAAGTACAAGAACACTGACACTTCCTACTGTCTATGCTTTGAACCACTCCTGTGACACTAGTTATAGATTCCGATGCTTCACTTCAGGGCTACTGTATCCTTTGGACGTTATTATTGACGATGAAACACAGTAATTGCATCGGAATTAAATACAAAAAGCACAATGCCGACTTAAGTACAAAAAGACTGACTCTTCCTACTGTCTATGTTTTGAACCATTGTTGTGACACTAGTTACAGATTACGATGCTTCACTTTAGGTTTACTGTATCCTTCTGACCTTCTTTTTGATGATGAAACACAGAAATTGCATGGGAATTCAATACAAAAGGCACAATGCCGACTTAAGTACAAGAAGACTGACTCATCCTACTGTCTACGATTTGAACGATTCCTGTGACATTAGTTATAGATACCGATGCTTCACTTCAGGTTTACTGTATCCTTTGGACCTTTTTGATTGGCGACGAAGTACAGAAATTGCATCAAAATTAAATACAAGAGGCATAATGCCTACTTATGTACAAGAAGACTGACTCATCTTACTGACTGTTTTGAACCATTCCTGTGACACTAGTTATAGATTCCGATGCTTCACGTCAGGTTTACTGTATCCTTTGGACCTTCTTATTGGCGGCGAAATACAGAATTTGCATTGGAATTAAATACAAAAGGCACATTGCCGACTTAAGTACAAGAAGACTGACTCTTCTTACTGTCTATTATTTGAACCATTCCTGTGACACTAGTTATAGATTCCGATGCTTCACTTCAGGTTTACTGTATCCCCTGGACCTTCTTATTGACGAAGAATAACAGAAAATGCATCGGAATTAAATACAAAAGGCACAATGCCGACTTAAGTACAAGACGATTGACTCTTCTTACTGACTGTTTTGAACCATTCCTGTGCCACTAGTTATAGATTCCGATGCTTCACTTCAGGTTTACTGTATCCCTCTAACCTTCTTATTGACGATGAAACACAGAAATTGCATCGGAATTAAATACAAAAGGAACAATGTCCACTTAAGTACAAGAAGACTGACTCTACTCACTGTCTATGCTTTGACCTACTCCTGTGAAACTAGTTTTAGATTCCAATGCTTCACTTCAGGTTTACTGTATCCCTTGCACCTTCTTATTGACGATGAAACACAGATATTGCATCGGAATTAAATTCAAAAGGCACAATGCCGACTTAAGTACAAGAAGACTGACCCTTCATACACTCTATGTTTAGAACCACTCCTGTGACACCAGTTATAGTATCCGATGCTTCACTTCAGGTTTACTGTATCATTCTGACCTTCTTATAAACGATGAAACACAGAAATTGCATCGGAATTAAATACAAAAGGCACAATGCCGACTTAAGTACAAGAAGACTGACTCTTCGTACTGACTACGTTTTGAACCATTCGTGTGACACTAGTTATAGATTACGATGATTCACCTCATGTTTACTTTATCCCTTGGTCCTTCTTATTGACGATGAAACACAGAAATTGCATCGGAATTAAATAGAAAAGGCACAATGCCGACTTAAGTACAAGAAGACTAACTCTTCTTACCGACTATGTTTGGAACCATTCCTGTGACACTAGTTATAGATTCCGATGCCTCACTTCAGGTTTACTGTATCCCTCTGACCTTCTTATTGACGATGAAACACAGATATTGCATCGGAATTAAACAGAAAAGGCACAATGCCGACTTCAGTACAAGAAGACCGACTCTTCTTACTGACTATGTTGTGAACCATTCCTGTGACACTAGTTAGTGATTCCGATGCTTCACATCAGGGTAACTGTTTCCCTCTGACATTCTTATAAACAATGAAACACTGAAATTGCATCGGAATTAAATAGAAAAGGTACAATGCCGACCTAAGTACAAGAAGACTGACTCTTCGTACTGACTATGTTTTGAACCATTCCTGTGACACTAGTTATAGATTCCGATGCTTCACTTCTGGTTTACTGTACCCCTTGGACCTTCTTATTGACGATGAAACACAGAAAATGCATCGGAATTAAGTACAAAAGGCACAATGGCGACTTAAGTACAAGAAGACTGACTCTTCTTACTGACTATGTTTGGAACCATTCCTGTGACACTAGTTTCAGATTCCGATGCTTCACTTCAGGTTCACTGTATCCCTTGGACCTTCTTATTGACGATGAAACACAGAAATTGCATCGGAATTAAATAGAAAAGGCACAATGCCGACTTAAGTACAAGAAGATTGACTCTTCTTTCTGTCTATGTTTGAACCATTCCTGTGACGCTAGTTACAGATTCCGATGCTTCACTTCATTGTTACTGTATCCCTCTGACATTCTTATTGACGATGAAACACTGAAATTGCATCGGAATTAAATAGAAAAGGTACAATGCCGACCTAAGTACAAGAAGACTGACTCTTCCTACTGTCTATGTTTTGAACCATTCCTGTGACACTAGTTACAGATTCCGATGCTTCACTTCATGGTTACTGTATCCGTTGGACCTTGTTATTGGCGATGAAACACACAAATTGCAAGGGAATTAAATACAAAAGGCATAATGCCGACTTAAGTACAAGTAGACTGACTCTTCCTACTGTCTATGTTTTGAACGATTCCTGTGACATTAGTTTTAGATTCTGATGCTTCACTTCAGGTTTACTGTTTCCTTTGGACCTTCTTATTGGCGACGAAATACAGAAATTGCATTGGAATGAAATAGAAAAGGCACATTGCCGACTTAAGTACAAGAGGACTGACTCTTCTTAGTGTCTGTGTTTTGAACCATTCCAGTGACACTAGTTATAGATTCCGATGCTTCACTTCTGGTTTACTGTATCCCTTGGACCTTCTTATTGACGATGAAACACAGAAATTGCATCGGAATTAAATAGAAAAGGAACAATGACGACTTAAGTACAAGAAGACTGACTCTTTGTACTGACTATGTTTTGAACCATTCCTGTGACACTAGTTATTGATTACGATGATTCACTTCACGTTTACTGTATCCCTTGGACCTTCTTATTGACGATGAAACACAGAAATTGCATCGGAATTAAATTGAAAAGGCACAATGCCGACTTAAGTACAAGAAGACTGACTGTTCTTTCTGTCTTTGTTTGAACCATTCCTGTGACGCTAGTTACAGATTCAGATGCTTCACTTCAGGGTTACTGTATCCCTCTGACATTCTTATTGACGATGAAACACTGAAATTGCGTCTGAATTAAATAGAAAAGGTACAATGCCGACTTAAGTACAAGAAGACTGACTCTTCCTACTGTCTATGTTTTGAACCATTCCTGTGACACTAGTTATAGATTCCGATGCTTCACTTCTGGTTTACTGTATCCCTTGGACCTTCTTATTGACGATGAAACACAGATAATGCATCGGAATTAAATACAAAAGGCACATTGCCGACTTAAACACAAGAGGACTGACTCTTCTTACTTTCTATGTTTTGAACCATTCCTGTGACACTAGTTATAGATTCCGATGCTTCACTTCAGGTTTACTGTATCCCTCTAACCTTCTTATTGACGATGAAACACAGAAATTGCATCGGAATTAAATACAAAAGGCACAATGTCTACTTAAGTACAAGAAGACTGACTCATCTTACTGTCTATGTCTTAACCTACTCCTGTGAAACTAGTTTTAGATTCCAATGCTTCACTTCAGGTTTACTGTATCCCTTGCACCTTCTTATTGACGATGAAACACAGATATTGCATCGGAATTAAATTCAAAAGGCACAATGCCGACTTAAGTACAAGAAGACTGACCCTTCAAACTGTCTATGTTTAGAACCACTCCTGTGACACCAGTTAT
Source organism: Schistocerca serialis cubense (assembly GCF_023864345.2). Lineage (NCBI taxonomy): Eukaryota > Metazoa > Arthropoda > Insecta > Orthoptera > Acrididae > Schistocerca > Schistocerca serialis. The sequence goes on from NC_064643.1 coordinate 21,648,211, forward strand.
AGTATCCGATGCTTCACTTCAGGTTTACTGTATCCCTCTGACCTTCTTATTGACGATGAAACACAGAAATTGCATTGGAATTAAATACAAAAGGCACAATGCCGACTTAAGTACAAGAAGACTGACTCTTCGTACTGACTACGATTTGAACCATTCGTGTGACACTAGTTATAGATTACGATGATTCACCTCATGTTTACTTTATCCCTTGGACCTTCTTATTGACGATGAAACACAGAAATTGCATCGGAATTAAATAGAAAAGGCACAATGCCGACTTAAGTACAAGAAGACTAACTCTTCTTACTGACTATGTTTGGAACCATTCCTGTGACACTAGTTATAGATTCCGATGCCTCACTTCAGGTTTACTGTATCCCTCTGACCTTCTTATTGACGATGAAACGCAGAAATTGCATCGGAATTAAACAGAAAAGGCACAATGCCGACTTCAGTACAAGAAGACTGACTCTTCCTACTGTCTATGTATTGAACCATTCCTGTGACACTTGTTATAGATTCCGATGCTTCACTTCATGTTTACTGTATCCGTTGGACCTTCTTATTGACGATGAAACACAGTAATTGCATCGGAATTAAATACAAAAGGCACAATGCCGACTTAAGTACAAGAAGACTGACTCTTCTTACTGTCTATGCTTTGAACCACTCCTGTGACACTAGTTATAGATTCCGATGCTTCACTTCAGGGTTACTGTATCCCTCTAACATTCTTATTGACGATGAAACGCAGAAATTGCATCGGAATTAAATAGAAAAGGTACAATGTCGACTTAAGTACAAGAAGACTGACTCTTCCTACTGTCTATGTTTTGGACCATTCCTGTGACACTAGTTATAGATTCCGATGCTTCACTTCAGGTTTACTGTATCCTTTGGACCTTCTAATTGGCGACGAAATGGAGAAATAGCTTTGGAATTAAATACAAAAGGCACAATGCCGACTTAAGTACAAGAAAACTGACTCTTCTTACTGACTGTTTTGAACCATTCCTGTGACACCTGTTATAGATTCCGATACTTCACTTCAGGTTTACTGTATCCCTCTGACCTTCTTTTTGACGATGAAACTCAGAAATTGCATCGGAACTAAACACAAAAGGCACAATGCCGACTTAAGTACAAGAAGACTGACCCTCCTTACTGACTATGTTTTGAACCATTCCTGTGACACTAGTTACAGATTCCGATGTTTCACTTCAGGTTTACGGTATCCCTCTGACCTTCATATTGACGATGAAACACAGAAATTGCTTCGGAATTAAATATAAAAGGTACAATGCCGACTTAAGTACAAGAAGACTGACTCATCTTACTGGCTACGTTTTGAACCATTTCTGTGACATTAGTTATTGATTCCGATGCTTCCCTTCAGGTTTACTGTATCCTTTCGACCTTCTAATTGGCGACGAAATGCAGAAATACCTTCGGAATTAAATACAAAAGTCACAATGTCGACTTAAGTACAAGAAGACTGACTCTTCTTACTGGCTACGTTTTGAACCATTCCTGTGACACTAGTTATAGATTCCGATGCTTCACATCAGATTTACTGTATCCCTTGCACCTTCTTATTGACGATGAAACACAGATATTGCATCGGTATTAAGTACAAAAGGCACAATGCCGACTTAAGTACAAGAAGACTTACCCTTCTTACTGTCTACGTTTTGAACCATTCCTGTGACACTAGTTATAGATTCCGATGCTTCACTTCAGATTTACTGTATCCCTTGCACCTTCTTATTGACGATGAAACACAGATATTGCATCGGTATTAAGTACAAAAGGCACAATGCCGACTTAAGTACAAGAAGACTGACTCTTCTTACTGTCTATGCTTTGAACCACTCCTGTGACACTAGTTATAGATTCCGATGCTTCACTTCAGGTTTACTGTATCCCTTGGACCTTCTTATTGACGATGAAACACAGAAATTGCATTGGAATTAAATAGAAAACGAACAAAGCCGACTGAAGTACAAGAATACTGACTCTTCTTTCTGTCTATGTTTTGAACCATTCCTGTGACGCTAGTTACAGATTCCGATGCTTCACTTCAGGGTTACTGTATACCTCTGACATTCTTATTGACGACGAAACACTGAAATTGCATCGGAATTAAATAGAAAAGGCACAATGCCGACTAAAGTACAAGAAGACTGACTCTCCCTACTGTCTATGTTTTGAACCATTCCTGTGACACTAGTTATAGATTCCGATGCTTCACTTCTGGTTTACTGTATCCCTTGGACGTTCTTATTGACGATGAAACACAGAAATTGCATCGGAATTAAATAGAAAAGGCACAATGCCGACTTAAGAACAAGAAGACTGACCCTTCTTACTGACTATGTTTTGAACCATTCCTGTGACACTAGTTACAGATTCCGATGTTTCACTTCAGGTTTACGGTATCCCACTGACCTCCTTTTAACGATGAAACACAGAAATTGCATCGGAATTAAATACAAAAGGCACAATGCCGACTTAAGAACAAGAAGACTGACTCTTCCTACTGTCTATGCTTTGAACGATTCCTGTAACATTAGTTATTGATTCCGATGCTTCACTTCAGGTTTTCTGTATCCTTTGGACCTTCTAATTGGCGACGAAATGCAGAAATAGCTTCGGAATTAAATACAAAAGGCACAATGCCGACTTAAGTACAAGAAGACTGACTCTTCTTACTGACTGTTTTGAACCATTCCCGTGACACTTGTTATAGATCCGATGCTTCACTTCAGGTTTACTGTATCCCTCTGACCTTCTTTTTGACGATGAAACGCAGAAATTGCATTGGAATTAAACACAAAAGGCACAATGCCGACTTAAGTACAAGAAGACTGACTCTTCCTACAGTCTATGTTTTGAACGATTCCTGTGACATTAGTTATAGATTCCGATGCTTCACTTCAGGTTTACTGTATCCTTTGGACCTTATTATTGACGATGAAACACAGAAAATGCAACGGAATTAAATACAAAAGGCACGATACCGTATTAAGTGCAAGAAGATTGACTCTTCTTACTGACTATTTTGATCCATTTCTGTGACACTAGTTATAGATTCCGATGCTTCACTTCAGGTTTACTGTATCCCTCTGACCATCATATTGACGATGAAACACAGAAATTGCATCGGAATTAAACATAAAAAGCACAATGCCGACTTAAGTACAAGAAGACTGACTCTTCTTACTGTCTACGTTTTGAACCATTCCTGTGACACTAGTTATAGATTCCGATGTTTCACTTCAGATTTACTGTATCCCTTGGACCTTCTTATTGACGATGAAACACAGAAATTGCATCGGAATTAAATAGAAAAGGAACAATGCCGACAGAAGTACAAGAAGACTGACTCTTCTTTCTGTCTATGTTTTGAACCATTCCTGTGACGCTAGTTACAGATTCCGATGCTTCACTTCAAGGTTACTGTATCCCTCTAACATTATTATTGCTGATGAAACACTGAAATTGCATCGGAATTAAATAGAAAAGGTACAATGTCGACTTAAGTACAAGAACACTGACACTTCCTACTGTCTATGTTTTGGACCATTCCTGTGACACTAGTTATAGATTCCGATGCTTCACTTCAGGGCTACTGTATCCTTTGGACGTTCTTATTGACGATGAAACACAGTAATTGCATCGGAATTAAATACAAAAAGCACAATGCCGACTTAAGTACAAAAAGACTGACTCTTCCTACTGTCTATGTTTTGAACCATTGTTGTGACACTAGTTACAGATTACGATGCTTCACTTCAGGTTTACTGTATCCTTCTGACCTTCTTTTTGATGATGAAACACAGAAATTGCATGGGAATTCAATACAAAAGGCACAATGCCGACTTAAGTACGAGAAGACTGACTCTTCCTACTGTCTATGTTTTGAACCATTCCTTTGACACTAGTTATAGATTCCGATGCTTCACTTCTGGTTTACTGTATCCCTTGGACCTTCTTATTGACGATGAAACACAGATAATGCATCGGAATTAAATACAAAAGGCACATTGCCGACTTAAGTACAAGAGGACTGACTCTTCTTACTTTCTATGTTTTGAACCATTCCTGTGACACTAGTTATAGATTCCGATGCTTCACTTCAGGTTTACTGTATCCCTCTAACCTTCTTATTGACGATGAAACACAGAAATTGCATCGGAATTAAATACAAAAGGCACAATGTCTACTTAAGTACAAGAAGACTGACTCTTCTTACTGTCTATGTTTTAACCTACTCCTGTGAAACTTGTTTTAGATTCCAATGCTTCACTTCAGGTTTACTGTATCCCTTGCACCTTCTTATTGACGATGAAACACAGAAATTGCATTGGAATTAAATAGAAAAGGCACAATGCCGACGTAAGTACAAGAAGACTAACTCTTCTTACTGACTATGTTTGGAACCATTCCTGTGACACTAGTTATAGATTCCGATGCCTCACTTCAGGTTTACTGTATCCCTCTGACCTTCTTATTGACGATGAAACACAGATATTGCATCGGAATTAAACAGAAAAGGCACAATGCCGACTTCAGTACAAGAAGACTGACTCTTCCTACTGTCTATGTATTGAACCATTCCTGTGACACTAGTTATAGATTCCGATGCTTCACTTCATGTTTACTGTATCCGTTGGACCTTCTTATTGACGATGAAACACAGTAATTGCATCGGAATTAAATACAAAAGGCACAATGCCGACTTAAGTACAAGAAGACTGACTCTTCTTACTGTCTATGCTTTGAACTACTCCTGTGACACTAGTTATAGATTCCGATGCTTCACTTCAGGTTTACTGTATCCCTTGGACCTTCTTATTGACGATGAAACACAGAAATTGCATCGGAATTAAATAGAAAAGGAACAATGCCGACAGAAGTACAAGAAGACTGACTCTTCTTTCTGTCTATGTTTTGAACCATTCCTGTGACGCTAGTTACAGATTCCGATGCTTCACTTCAGGGTTACTGTATCCCTCTAACATACTTATTGACGATGAAACGCAGAAATTGCATCGGAATTAAATAGAAAAGGTACAATGTCGACTTAAGTACAAGAAGACTGACTCTTCCTACTGTCTATGTTTTGGACCATTCCTGTGAGACTAGTTATAGATTCCGATGCTTCACTTCTGGGTTACCGTATCCCTTGGACGTTCTTATTGACGATGAAACACAGTAATTGCATCGGAATTAAATACAAAAGGCACAATGCCGACTTAAGTACTAGAAGACTGACTCTTCCTACTGTCTATGTTTTGAACCATTCCTGTGACACTAGTTACAGATTACGATGCTTCACTTCAGGTTTACTGTATCCTTCTGACCATCTTTTTGACGATGTAACACAGAAATTGCATGGGAATTCAATACAAAAGGCACAATGCCGAGTTAAGTACAAGAAGACTGACTCTTCCTACTGTCTATGATTTGAACGATTCCTGTGACACTAGTTACAGATACCGATGCTTCACTTCAGGTTTACTGTATCCTTTGGACCTTTTTTATTGTGCGACGAAGTACAGAAATTGCATCGGAATTAAATACAAAAGGCATAATGCCGATTTATGTACAAGAAGACTGACTCATCTTACTGACTGTTTTGAACCATTCCTGTGACACTAGTTATAGATTCCGATGCTTCACTTCAGGTTTACTGTATCCTTTGGACCTTCTTATTGGCGGCGAAATACAGAAATTGCATTGGAATTAAATACAAAAGGCACATTGCCGACTTAAGTACAAGAAGACTGACTCTGCTTACTGTCTATTACTTGACCCATTCCTGTGACACTAGTTATAGATACCGATGCTTCACTTCAGGTTTACTGTATCCCTTGGCCCTTCTTATTGACGATGAATAACAGAAAATGCATCGGAATTAAATACAAAAGGCACAATGCCGACTTGAGTACAAGACGACTGACTCTTCTTACTGACTGATTTGAACCATTCCTGTGCCACTAGTTATAGAATCCGATGCTTCACTTCAGGTTTACTGTATCCCTCTAACCTTCGTATTGACGATGAAACACAGAAATTGCATCGGAATTAAATACAAAAGGCACAATGTCTACTTAAGTACAAGAAGACTGACTCTTCTCACTGTCTATGTTTTGACCTACTCCTGTGAAAGTAGTTTTAGATTCCAATGCTTCACTTCAGGTTTACTGTATCCCTTGCACCTTCTTATTGACGATGAAACACAGATATTGCATCGGAATTAAATTCACAAGGCACAATGCCGACTTAAGGACAAGAAGACTGACCCTTCATACTGTCTATGTTTAGAATCACTCCTGTGACACCAGTTATAGTATCCGATGTTTCACTTCAGGTTTACGGTATCCCACTGACCTCCTTTTAACGATGAAACACAGAAATTGCATCGGAATTAAATACAAAAGGCACAATGCCGACTTAAGAACAAGAAGACTGACTCTTCCTACTGTCTATGCTTTGAACGATTCCTGTAACATTAGTTATTGATTCCGATGCTTCACTTCAGGTTTTCTGTATCCTTTGGACCTTCTAATTGGCGACGAAATGCAGAAATAGCTTCGGAATTAAATACAAAAGGCACAATGCCGACTTAAGTACAAGAAGACTGACTCTTCTTACTGACTGTTTTGAACCATTCCCGTGACACTTGTTATAGATCCGATGCTTCACTTCAGGTTTACTGTATCCCTCTGACCTTCTTTTTGACGATGAAACGCAGAAATTGCATTGGAATTAAACACAAAAGGCACAATGCCGACTTAAGTACAAGAAGACTGACTCTTCCTACAGTCTATGTTTTGAACGATTCCTGTAACATTAGTTATAGATTCCGATGCTTCACTTCAGGTTTACTGTGTCCCTCTGACCATCATATTGACGATGAAACACAGAAATTGCATCGGAATTAAACATAAAAAGCACAATGCCGACTTAAGTACAAGAAGACTGACTCTTCTTACTGTCTACGTTTTGAACCATTCCTGTGACACTAGTTATAGATTCCGATGTTTCACTTCAGATTTACTGTATCCCTTGGACCTTCTTATTGACGATGAAACACAGAAATTGCATCGGAATTAAATAGAAAAGGAACAATGCCGACAGAAGTACAAGAAGACTGACTCTTCTTTCTGTCTATGTTTTGAACCATTCCTGTGACGCTAGTTACAGATTCCGATGCTTCACTTCAAGGTTACTGTATCCCTCTAACATTATTATTGCTGATGAAACACTGAAATTGCATCGGAATTAAATAGAAAAGGTACAATGTCGACTTAAGTACAAGAACACTGACACTTCCTACTGTCTATGTTTTGGACCATTCCTGTGACACTAGTTATAGATTCCGATGCTTCACTTCAGGGCTACTGTATCCTTTGGACGTTCTTATTGACGATGAAACACAGTAATTGCATCGGAATTAAATACAAAAAGCACAATGCCGACTTAAGTACAAAAAGACTGACTCTTCCTACTGTCTATGTTTTGAACCATTCCTTTGACACTAGTTATAGATTCCGATGCTTCACTTCTGGTTTACTGTATCCCTTGGACCTTCTTATTGACGATGAAACACAGATAATGCATCGGAATTAAATACAAAAGGCACATTGCCGACTTAAGTACAAGAGGACTGACTCTTCTTACTTTCTATGTTTTGAACCATTCCTGTGACACTAGTTATAGATTCCGGTGCTTCACTTCAGGTTTACTGTATCCCTCTAACCTTCTTATTGACGATGAAACACAGAAATTGCATCGGAATTAAATACAAAAGGCACAATGTCTACTTAAGTACAAGAAGACTGACTCTTCTTACTGTCTATGTTTTAACCTACTCCTGTGAAACTAGTTTTAGATTCCAATGCTTCACTTCAGGTTTACTGTATCCCTTGCACCTTCTTATTGACGATGAAACACAGAAATTGCATTGGAATTAAATAGAAAAGGCACAATGCCGACGTAAGTACAAGAAGACTAACTCTTCTTACTGACTATGTTTGGAACCATTCCTGTGACACTAGTTATAGATTCCGATGCCTCACTTTAGGTTTACTGTATCCCTCTGACCTTCTTATTGACGATGAAACACAGATATTGCATCGGAATTAAACAGAAAAGGCACAATGCCGACTTCAGTACAAGAAGACTGACTCTTCCTACTGTCTATGTATTGAACCATTCCTGTGACACTAGTTATAGATTCCGATGCTTCACTTCATGTTTACTGTATCCGTTGGACCTTCTTATTGACGATGAAACACAGTAATTGCATCGGAATTAAATACAAAAGGCACAATGCCGACTTAAGTACAAGAAGACTGACTCTTCTTACTGTCTATGCTTTGAACTACTCCTGTGACACTAGTTATAGATTCCGATGCTTCACTTCAGGTTTACTGTATCCCTTGGACCTTCTTATTGACGATGAAACACAGAAATTGCATCGGAATTAAATAGAAAAGGAACAATGCCGACAGAAGTACAAGAAGACTGACTCTTCTTTCTGTCTATGTTTTGAACCATTCCTGTGACGCTAGTTACAGATTCCGATGCTTCACTTCAGGGTTACTGTATCCCTCTAACATACTTATTGACGATGAAACGCAGAAATTGCATCGGAATTAAATAGAAAAGGTACAATGTCGACTTAAGTACAAGAAGACTGACTCTTCCTACTGTCTATGTTTTGGACCATTCCTGTGAGACTAGTTATAGATTCCGATGCTTCACTTCTGGGTTACCGTATCCCTTGGACGTTCTTATTGACGATGAAACACAGTAATTGCATCGGAATTAAATACAAAAGGCACAATGCCGACTTAAGTACTAGAAGACTGACTCTTCCTACTGTCTATGTTTTGAACCATTCCTGTGACACTAGTTACAGATTACGATGCTTCACTTCAGGTTTACTGTATCCTTCTGACCATCTTTTTGACGATGTAACACAGAAATTGCATGGGAATTCAATACAAAAGGCACAATGCCGAGTTAAGTACAAGAAGACTGACTCTTCCTACTGTCTATGATTTGAACGATTCCTGTGACACTAGTTACAGATACCGATGCTTCACTTCAGGTTTACTGTATCCTTTGGACCTTTTTTATTGTGCGACGAAGTACAGAAATTGCATCGGAATTAAATACAAAAGGCATAATGCCGATTTATGTACAAGAAGACTGACTCATCTTACTGACTGTTTTGAACCATTCCTGTGACACTAGTTATAGATTCCGATGCTTCACTTCAGGTTTACTGTATCCTTTGGACCTTCTTATTGGCGGCGAAATACAGAAATTGCATTGGAATTAAATACAAAAGGCACATTGCCGACTTAAGTACAAGAAGACTGACTCTGCTTACTGTCTATTACTTGACCCATTCCTGTGACACTAGTTATAGATACCGATGCTTCACTTCAGGTTTACTGTATCCCTTGGCCCTTCTTATTGACGATGAATAACAGAAAATGCTTCGGAATTAAATACAAAAGGCACAATGCCGACTTGAGTACAAGACGACTGACTCTTCTTACTGACTGATTTGAACCATTCCTGTGCCACTAGTTATAGAATCCGATGCTTCACTTCAGGTTTACTGTATCCCTCTAACCTTCGTATTGACGATGAAACACAGAAATTGCATCGGAATTAAATACAAAAGGCACAATGTCTACTTAAGTACAAGAAGACTGACTCTTCTCACTGTCTATGTTTTGACCTACTCCTGTGAAAGTAGTTTTAGATTCCAATGCTTCACTTCAGGTTTACTGTATCCCTTGCACCTTCTTATTGACGATGAAACACAGATATTGCATCGGAATTAAATTCACAAGGCACAATGCCGACTTAAGGACAAGAAGACTGACCCTTCATACTGTCTATGTTTAGAATCACTCCTGTGACACCAGTTATAGTATCCGATGTTTCACTTCAGGTTTACTGTATCCCTCTGACCTTCTTAGTGACGATGAAACACAGAAATTGCATCGGAATTAAATACAAAAGGCACAATGCCGACTTAAGTACAAGAAGACTGACTCTTCGTACTGACTACGTTTTGAACCATTCGTGTGACACTAGTTATAGATTACGATGATTCACCTCATGTTTACTTTATCCCTTGGACCTTCTTATTGACGATGAAACACAGAAATTGCATCGGAATTAAATAGAAAATTCACAATGCCGACTTAAGTACAAGAAGACTAACTCTTCTTACTGACTATGTTTGGAACCATTCCTGTGACACTAGTTATAGATTCCGATGCCTCACTTCAGGTTTACTGTATCCCTCTGACCTTCTTATTGACGATGAAACACAGATATTGCATCGGAATTAAACAGAAAAGGCACAATGCCGACTTCAGTACAAGAAGACTGACTCTTCCTACTGTCTATGTATTGAACCATTCCTGTGACATTAGTTATAGATTCCGATGCTTCACTTCATGTTTACTGTATCCGTTGGACCTTCTTATTGACGATGAAACACAGTAATTGCATCGGAATTAAATACAAAAGGCACAATGCCGACTTAAGTACAAGAAGACTGACTCTTCCTACTGTCTATGTTTTGAACGATTCCAGTGACATTAGTTATAGATTCCGATGCTTTACTTCAGGTTTACTGTTTCCTTTGGATTTTCTTATTGGCGACGAAATACAGAAATTGCATTGGAATTAAATAGAAAAATCACATTGCCGACTTAAGTACAGGAGGACTGACTCTTCTTACTCTCTATGTTTTGAACCATTCCTGTGATACTAGTTATAGATTCCGATGCTTCACTTCTGGTTTACTGTATCCCTTGGACCTTCTTATTGACGATGAAACACAGAAATTGCATCGGAATTAAATAGAAAAGGCACAATGCCGACTTAAGTACAAGAAGACTGACTCTTCTTTCTGTCTTTGTTTGAACCATTCCTGTGACGCTAGTTACAGATTCAGATGCTTCACTTCAGGGTTACTGTATCCCTCTGACATTCTTATTGACGATGAAACACTGAAATTGCATCTGAATTAAATAGAAAAGGTACAATGCCGACTTAAGTACAAGAAGACTGACTCTTCCTACTGTCTATGTTTTGAACCATTCCTGTGACACTATTTATAGATTCCGATGCTTCACTTCTGGTTTACTGTATCCCTTGGACCTTCTTATTGACGATGAAACACAGATAATGCATCGGAATTAAATACAAAAGGCACATTGCCGACTTAAGTACTAGAGGACTGACTCTTCTTACTTTCTATGTTTTGAACCATTCCTGTGACACTAGTTATAGATTCCGATGCTTCACTTCAGGTTTACTGTATCCCTCTAACCTTCTTATTGACGATGAAACACAGAAATTGCATCGGAATTAAATACAAAGGCACAATGTCTACTTAAGTACAAGAAGACTGACTCTTCTTACTGTCTATGTTTTAACCTACTCCTGTGAAACTAGTTTTAGATTCCAATGCTTCACTTCAGGTTTACTGTATCCCTTGCACCTTCTTATTGACGATGAAACACAGATATTGCATCGGAATTAAATTCAAAAGACACAATGCCGACTTAAGTACAAGAAGACTGACCCTTCATACTGTCTATGTTTAGAACCACTCCTGTGACACCAGTTATTGTATCCGATGCTTCACGTCAGGTTTACTGTATCCCTCTGACCTTCTTATTGACGATGAAACACAGAAATTGCATCGGAATTAAATACAAAAGCACAATGCCGACTTAAGTACAAGAAGACTGACTCTTCGTACTGACTACGTTTTGAACCATTCCTGTGACACTAGTTATAGATTACGATGATTCACTTCAGGTTTACTGTATCCCTTTGACCTTCTTATTGACGATGAAACACAGAAATTGCATCGGAATTAAATAGAAAAGGCACAATGCCGACTTCAGTACAAGAAGACTGACTCTTCTTACTGACTATGTTTGGAACCATTCCTGTGACACTAGTTTCAGATTCCGATGCCTCACTTCAGGTTTACTGTATCCCTCTGACCTTCTTATTGACGATGAAACACAGATATTGCATCGGAATTAAACAGAAAAGGCACAATGCCGACTTCAGTACAAGAAGACTGACTCTTCCTACTGTCTATGTATTGAACCATTCCTGTGACACTAGTTATAGATTCCGATGCTTCACTTCATGTTTACTCTATCCGTTGGACCTTCTTATTGACGATGAAACACAGTAATTGCATCGGAATTAAATACAAAAGGCACAATGCCGCCTTAAGTACAAGAAGACTGACTCTTCCTACTGTCTATGTTTTGAACGATTCCAGTGACATTAGTTATAGATTCCGATGCTTTACTTCAGGTTTACTGTTTCCTTTGGATTTTCTTATTGGCGACGAAATACAGAAATTGCATTGGAATTAAATAGAAAAATCACATTGCCGACTTAAGTACAGGAGGACTGACTCTTCTTACTCTCTATGTTTTGAACCATTCCTGTGATACTAGTTATAGATTCCGATGCTTCACTTCTGGTTTACTGTATCCCTTGGACCTTCTTATTGACGATGAAACACAGAAATTGCATCGGAATTAAATAGAAAAGGCACAATGCCGACTTAAGTACAAGAAGACTGACTCTTCTTTCTGTCTTTGTTTGAACCATTCCTGTGACGCTAGTTACAGATTCAGATGCTTCACTTCAGGGTTACTGTATCCCTCTGACATTCTTATTGACGATGAAACACTGAAATTGCATCTGAATTAAATAGAAAAGGTACAATGCCGACTTAAGTACAAGAAGACTGACTCTTCCTACTGTCTATGTTTTGAACCATTCCTGTTACACTATTTATAGATTCCGATGCTTCACTTCTGGTTTACTGTATCCCTTGGACCTTCTTATTGACGATGAAACACAGATAATGCATCGGAATTAAATACAAAAGGCACATTGCCGACTTAAGTACTAGAGGACTGACTCTTCTTACTTTCTATGTTTTGAACCATTCCTGTGACACTAGTTATAGATTCCGATGCTTCACTTCAGGTTTACTGTATCCCTCTAACCTTCTTATTGACGATGAAACACAGAAATTGCATCGGAATTAAATACAAAGGCACAATGTCTACTTAAGTACAAGAAGACTGACTCTTCTTACTGTCTATGTTTTAACCTACTCCTGTGAAACTAGTTTTAGATTCCAATGCTTCACTTCAGGTTTACTGTATCCCTTGCACCTTCTTATTGACGATGAAACACAGATATTGCATCGGAATTAAATTCAAAAGACACAATGCCGACTTAAGTACAAGAAGACTGACCCTTCATACTGTCTATGTTTAGAACCACTCCTGTGACACCAGTTATTGTATCCGATGCTTCACGTCAGGTTTACTGTATCCCTCTGACCTTCTTATTGACGATGAAACACAGAAATTGCATCGGAATTAAATACAAAAGCACAATGCCGACTTAAGTACAAGAAGACTGACTCTTCGTACTGACTACGTTTTGAACCATTCCTGTGACACTAGTTATAGATTACGATGATTCACTTCAGGTTTACTGTATCCCTTTGACCTTCTTATTGACGATGAAACACAGAAATTGCATCGGAATTAAATAGAAAAGGCACAATGCCGACTTCAGTACAAGAAGACTGACTCTTCTTACTGACTATGTTTGGAACCATTCCTGTGACACTAGTTTCAGATTCCGATGCCTCACTTCAGGTTTACTGTATCCCTCTGACCTTCTTATTGACGATGAAACACAGATATTGCATCGGAATTAAACAGAAAAGGCACAATGCCGACTTCAGTACAAGAAGACTGACTCTTCCTACTGTCTATGTATTGAACCATTCCTGTGACACTAGTTATAGATTCCGATGCTTCACTTCATGTTTACTCTATCCGTTGGACCTTCTTATTGACGATGAAACACAGTAATTGCATCGGAATTAAATACAAAAGGCACAATGCCGACTTAAGTACAAGAAGACTGACTCTTCCTACTGTCTATGTTTTGAACGATTCCAGTGACATTAGTTATAGATTCCGATGCTTTACTTCAGGTTTACTGTTTCCTTTGGATTTTCTTATTGGCGACGAAATACAGAAATTGCATTGGAATTAAATAGAAAAATCACATTGCCGACTTAAGTACAGGAGGACTGACTCTTCTTACTCTCTATGTTTGAACCATTCCTGTGACGCTAGTTACAGATTCCGATGCTTCACTTCATTGTTACTGTATCCCTCTGACATTCTTATTGACGATGAAACACTGAAATGGCATTGGAATTAAATAGAAAAGGTACAATGCCGACTTAAGTACAAGAAGACTGACTCTTCCTACTGTCTATGTTTTGAACCATTCCTGTGACACTAGTTACAGATTCCGATGCTTCACTTCATGTTTACTGTATCCGTTGGACCTTGTTATTGGCGATGAAACACACAAATTGTATCGGAATTAAATACAAAAGGCATAATGCCGACTTAAGTACAAGTAGACTGACTCTTCCTACTGTCTATGTTTTGAACGATTCCTGTGACATTAGTTTTAGATTCCGATGCTTCACTTCAGGTTTACTGTTTCCTTTGGACCTTCTTATTGGCGACGAAATACAGAAATTGCATTGGAATGAAACAGAAAAGGCACATTGCCGACTTAAGTACAAGATTACTGACTCTTCTTACTGTCTGTGTTTTGAACCATTCCTGTGACACTAGTTATAGATTCCGATGCTTCACTCAGGTTTACTGTATCCCTTGGACCTTCTTACTGACGATGAAACACAGAAATTGCATCGAAATTAAATAGAAAAGGCACAATGCCGACTTAAGTACAAGAAGACTGACTCTTCGTACTGACTATGATTTGAACCATTCCTGTGACACTAGTTATAGATTACGATGATTCACTTCAGGTTTACTGTATCCCTTGGACCTTCTTATTGACGATGAAACACAGAAATTGCATCGGAATTAAATAGAAAAGGCACAATGCCGACTTAAGTACAAGAAGACTGACTCTTCTTTCTGTCTTTGTTTGAACCATTCCTGTGACGCTAGTTACAGATTCAGATGCTTCACTTCAGGGTTACTGTATCCCTCTGACATTCTTATTGACGATGAAACACTGAAATTGCATATGAATTAAATAGAAAAGGTACAATGCCGACTTAAGTACAAGAAGACTGACTCTTCCTACTGTCTATGTTTTGAACCATTCCTGTGACACTAGTTATAGATTCCGATGATTCACTTCTGGTTTACTGTATCCCTTGGACCTTCTTATTGACGATGAAACACAGATAATGCATCGGAATTAAATACAAAAGGCACATTGCCGACTTAAGTACTAGAGGACTGTCTCTTCTTACTTTCTATGTTTTGAACCATTCCTGTGACACTAGTTATAGATTCCGATGCTTCACTTCAGGTTTACTGTATCCCTCTAACCTTCTTATTGACGATGAAACACAGAAATTGCATCGGAATTAAATACAAAGGCACAATGTCTACTTAAGTACAAGAAGACTGACTATTCCTACTGTCTATGTTTTAACCTACTCCTGTGAAACTAGTTTTAGATTCCAATCCTTCACATCAGGTTTACTGTATCCCTTGCACCTTCTTATTGACGATGAAACACAGATATTGCATCGGAATTAAATTCAAAAGACACAATGCCGACTTAAGTACAAGAAGACTGACCCTTCATACTGTCTATGTTTAGAACCACTCCTGTGACACCAGTTATAGTATCCGATGCTTCACTTCAGGTTTACTGTATCCCTCTGACCTTCTTATTGACGATGAAACACAGAAATTGCATCGGAATTAAATACAAAAGCACAATGCCGACTTAAGTACAAGAAGACTGACTCTTCGTACTGACTACGTTTTGAACCATTCCTGTGACACTAGTTATAGACTACGATGATTCACTTCAGGTTTACTGTATCCCTTTGACCTTCTTATTGACGATGAAACACAGAAATTGCATCGGAATTAAATAGAAAAGGCACAATGCCGACTTCAGGACAAGAAGACTGACTCTTCTTACTGACTATGTTTGGAACCATTCCTGTGACACTAGTTTCAGATTCCGATGCTTCACTTCAGGTTTACTGTATCCCTTGGACCTTTTTATTGACGATGAAACACAGAAATTGCATCGGAAATAAATAGAAAAGGCACAATGCCGACTTAAGTACAACAAGACTGACTCTTCTTTCTGTCTATGTTTGAACCATTCCTGTGACGCTAGTTACAGATTCCGATGCTTCACTTCATTGTTACTGTATCCCTCTGACATTCTAATTGACGATGAAACACTGAAATTGCATCGGAATTAAATAGAAAAGGTACAATGCCGACTTAAGTACAAGAAGACTGAATCTTCCTACTGTCTATGTTTTGAACCATTCCTGTGACACTAGTTACAGATTCCGATGCTTCACTTCATGTTTACTGTATCCGTTGGACCTTGTTATTGGCGATGAAACACACAAATTGCATCGGAATTAAATACAAAAGGCACAATGCCGACTTATGTACAAGTAGACTGACTATTCCTACTGTCTATGTTTTGAAAGATTCCTGTGACATTGGTTTTAGATTCCGATGCTTCACTTCAGGTTTACTGTTTCCTTTGGACCTTCTTATTGGCGACGAAATACAGAAATTGCGTTGGAATTAAATACAAAAGGCACAATGCCGACTTAAGTACATGAGGACTGACTCTTCTTTCTGACTATGTTTGGAACCATTCCTGTGACACTAGTTATAGATTCCGATGCCTCACTTCAGGTTTACTGTATCCCTCTGACCTTCTTATTGACGATGAAACACAGATATTGCATTGGAATTAAATAGAAAAGGCACAATGCCGACTTAAGCACAAGAAGACTGACTCTTCTTACTGACTATGTTTTGAACCATTCCTGTGACACTAGTTATAGATTCCGATGCTTCACTTCAGGTTTACTGTATCCCTTGCACCGTCGCATTGACGGTGAAACACAGATATTGCATCGGAATTAAATACAAAAGGCACAATGCCGACTTAAGTACAAGAAGACTGACCCTTCTTACTGTCTATGCTTTGAACCTTTCCTGTGACACTAGTTATAGATTCCGATGCTTCACTTCAGGTTTACTCTTTCCCTAGGACCTTCTTATTGACGATGAAACACAGAAATTGCATCGGAACTAAATACAAAAGGCACAATGCCGCCTTAAGTACAAGAAGACTGACTCTTCCTACTGTCTATGCATGAACGATTCCTGTGACATTAGTTATAGATTCCAATGCTTCACTTCAGGTTTACTATATCCCTTGGACTTTCTTATTGGCGACGAAATACAGAAATTGCATTGGAATTAAATAGAAAAGGCACATTGCCGACGTAAGTACAAGAAGACTGAGTCTTCTTACTGTCTATGTTTAGAACAATTCCTGTGACACTAGTTATACATTCCGATGCTTCACTTCAGGTTTACTGTATCCCTTGCACCTTCTTACTGTCTATGTTTAGAACAATTCCTGTGACACTAGTTATACATTCCGATGCTTCACTTCAGGTTAACTGTATCCCTTGCACCTTCTTATTGACGATGAAACACAGATATTGCATCGGAATTAAATACAAAAGGAACAATGCCGACTTAAGTACAAGAAGACTGACCCTTCTTACTGTCTATGTTTAGAACCATTCCTGTGACACTATTTATAGATTCCGATGCTGCACTTCAGGATTACTGTAGCCCTCTCACCTTCTTATTGACGATGAAACACAGAAATTGCATCGGAATTAAATACAAATGGCACAATGCCGACTTAATTACAAGAAGACTGACTCTACGTACTGACTATGTTTTGAACCATTCCTGTGACAGTAGTTATAGATTACGATGATTCATTTCAGCTTTACTGTATCCCTTGGACCTTCTTATTGACGATGAAACACAGAAATTGCATCGGAATTAAATACAAAAGGCTCAATGCCGACTTAAGTAAAAGAAGACTCACTCTTCTTACTGACTATGTTTGGAACCATTCCTGTGACACTAGTTATAGATTCCGTTGCCTCACTTCAGGTTTACTGTATCCCTCTGACCTTCTTATTGACAATGAAACACAGATTTTGCATCGGAATTAAATAGAAAAGGCACAATTCCGACTTAAGTACAAGAACACTGACTCTTCTTACTGACTATGTTTTAAACCATTCCTGTGACACTAGTTATAGATTACGATGCTTCACTTCAGGGTTACTTTATCCCTCTGACCTTCTTAGTGACGATGAAACGCAGAAATTGCATCGGAATTAAATAGAATAGGCACAATGCCGACTTAAGTACAAGAAGGCTGACTCTTTTTACTGTCTATGTTTTGAGCCATTCCTGTGACACTAGTTATAGATTACGATGCTTCACTTCAGGTTTACTGTATCCCTTGGACCTTCTCATTGACGATGAAACACAGAAATTGCATCGGAATTAAATAGAAAAGGCACAATGCCGACTTAAGTACAAGAAGACAGACTTTTCTTTCTGTCTATGTTTAGAACCATTCCTGTGACGCTAGTTACAGATTCCGATGCTTCACTTCAGGGTTACTGTATCCCTTGGACCTTCTTATTGACGATGAAACACAGATATTGCATCGGAATTAAATACAAAAGCCACAATGCCGACTTAAGTTCAAGAAGACTGACTCTTCCTACAGTCTATGTTTTGAACCATTCCTGTGACACTAGTTACAGATTCTGATGCTTCACTTCAGGTTCACTGTATCCCTCTGACCTTCTTTTTGACGATGAAACACAGAAATTGCATCGGAATTAAATACAAAAGGCACAATGCCGACTTAAGTACAAGAAGACTGACTCTGCCTTCTGTCTATGTTTTGAACGATTCCTGTGACATTAGTTATTGATTCCGATGCTTCACTTCAGGTTTACTTTATCCTTTGGACCTTCTAATTGGCGACGAAATGCAGAAATAGCTTCGGATTTAAATACAAAAGGCACAATGCCGACTTAAGTACAAGAAGACTGACTCTTTTTACTGACTGTTTTGAACCATTCCTGTGACACTTGTTATAGATTCCGATGCTTCACTTCAGGTTTACTGTATCCCTCTGACCTTCTTTTTGACGATGAAATACAGAAATTGCATCGGAATTAAATACAAAATGCACAATGCCGACTTAAGTACAAGAAGACTGACTCTTCGTACTGACTATGTTTTGAACCATTCCTGTGACACTAGTTATAGATTACGATGATTCACTTCAGGTTTACTGTATTCCTTGGACCTTCTTATTGACGATGAAACACAGAAATTGCATCGGAATTAAATAGAAAAGGCACAATGCCGACTTAAGTGCAAGAAGACTGACACTTCTTACTGACTATGTTTGGGACCATTCCTGTGACACTAGTTATAGTTTCCGATGCCTCACTTCAGGTTTACTGTATCCCTCTGACCTTCTTATTGACGATGAAGCACAGATATTGCATCGGAATTAAATAGAAAAGGCACAATGCCGACTTAAGTACAAGAAGACTAACTCTTCTTACTGACTATGTTTTGAACCATTCCTGTGACACTAGTTATAGATTCCGATGCTTTACTTCAGGTTTACTGTATCCCTCTGACCTTCTTATTGCCGATGAAACACAGAATTTGCATCGGAATTAAATAGAAAATGCACAATGCCGACTTAAGTACAAGAAGATTAACTCTTATTACTGTCTATGTTTGGAACCATTCCTGTGACACTAGTTATAGAATCCGATGCTTCAGTCAGGTTTACTGTATCCCTTGGACCTTCTTATTGACGATGAAACATAGAAATTGCATCGGAATTAAATGGAAAAGGCACAATGCCGACTTAAGTACAAGAAGACTGACTCTTCCTACTGTCTATGTTTTGAACCATTCCTGTGACACTAGTTATAGATTCCGAGGCTTCACTTTTGGTTTACTGTATCCCTCTGACCTTCTTTTTGACGATGAAACACAGAAATTGCATCGGAATTAAATACAAAAGGCACAATGCCGACTTAAGTACAAGAAGACTGACCCTTCTTACTGTCTATGTTTAGAACAATTCCTGTGACACTAGTTATAGATTGCGATGCTTCACTTCAGGTTTACTGTATCCCTTGCACCTTCTTATTGACGATGAAACACAGATATTGCATCGGAATTAAATATAAAAGGAACAATGCCGACTTAAGTACAAGAAGACTGACCCTTCTTACTGTCTATGTTTAGAACCATTCCTGTGACACTAGTTATAGATTCCGATGCTGCACTTCAGGTTTACTGTATCCCTCTGACCTTCTTATTGACGATGAAACACAGAAATTGCATCGGAATTAAATACAAATGGCACAATGCCGACTTAATTACAAGAAGACTGTCTCTTGGTACTGACTATGTTTTGAACCATTCCTGTGACAGTAGTTATAGATTACGATGATTCGTTTCAGCTTTACTGTATCCCTTGGACCTTCTTATTGAGGATGAAACACAGAAATTGCATCGGAATTAAATAGAAAAGGCTCAATGCCGACTTAAGTAAAAGAAGACTGACTCTTCTTACTGACTATGTTTGGAACCATTCCTGTGACACTAGTTATAGATTCCGTTGCCTCACTTCAGGTTTACTGTATCCCTCTGACCTTCTTATTGACGATGAAACACAGATTTTGCATCGGAATTAAATAGAAAAGGCACAATGCCGACTTAAGTACAAGAACACTGACTCTTCTTACTGACTATGTTTTGAACCATTCCTGTGACACTAGTTATAGATTACGATGCTTCACTTCAGGTTTACTGTATCCCTCTGACCTTCTTATTGACGATGAAACGCAGAAATTGCATCGGAATTAAATAGAATAGGCACAATGCCGACTTAAGTACAAGAAGGCTGACTCTTTTTACTGTCTATGTTTTGAGCCATTCCTGTGACACTAGTTATAGATTACGATGCTTCACTTCAGGTTTACTGTATCCCTTGGACCTTCTCATTGACGATGAAACACAGAAATTGCATCGGAATTAAATAGAAAAGGCACAATGCCGACTTAAGTACAAGAAGACTGACTTTTCTTTCTGTCTACGTTTTGAACCATTCCTGTGACGCTAGTTACAGATTCCGATGCTTCACTTCAGGGTTACCGTATCCCATGGACCTTCTTATTGACGATGAAACACAGATATTGCATCGAAATTAAATACAAAAGGCACAATGCCAACTTAAGTTCAAGAAGACTGACTCTTCCTACTGTGTATGTTTTGAACCATTCCTGTGACACTGGTTACAGATTCCGATGCTTCACTTCAGGTTTACTGTATCCCTCTGACCCTCTTTTTGACGATGAAACAAAGAAATTGCATCGGAATTAAATACAAAAGGCACAATGCCGACTTAAGTACAAGAAGACTGACTCTGCCTACTGTCTATGTTTTGAACGATTCCTGTGACATTAGTTATTGACTCCGATGCTTCACTTCAGGCTTACTTTATCCTTTGGACCTTCTAATTGGCGACGAAATGCAGAAATAGCTTCGGAATTAAATACAAAAGGCACAATGCCGACTTAAGTACAAGAAGACTGACTCTTCTTACTGACTGTTTTGAACCATTCCTGTGACACTTGTTATAAAATTCCGATGCTTCACTTCAGGTTTACTGTATCCCTCTGACCTTCTTATTGACGATGAAATACAGAAATTGCATCGGAATTAAATACAAAATGCACAATGCCGACTTAAGTACCAGAAGACAGACTCTTCGTACTGACTATGTTTTGAACCATTCCTGTGACACTAGTTATAGATTACGATGATTCACTTCAGGTTTACTGTATCCCTTGGACCTTCTTATTGACGATGAAACACAGATATTGAAATCGGAATTAAATAGAAAAGGCACAATGCCGACTTAAGTACAAGAAGACTGACTCTCCTTGCTGTCTATGTTTTGAACCATTCCTGTGACACTAGTTATGGATTCCGAAGCTTCACTTCAGGTTTACTGTATCCCTCTGACCTTCTTATTGCCGATGAAACACAGAAATTTCATCGGAATTAAATAGAAAATGCACAATGCCGACTTTAGTACAAGAAGACTAACTCTTATTACTGTCTATGTTTGGAACTATTCCAGTGACACTAGTTATAGAATCCGATGCTTCAGTCAGGTTTACTGTATCCCTTGGACCCTCTTATTGACGATGAAACATAGAAATTTCATCGGAATTAAATGGAAAAGGCACAATGCCGACTTAAGTACAAGAAGACTGACTCCTCTTTCTGTCTATGTTTTGAACCATTCCTGTGACGCTAGTTACAGATTCCGATGCTTCACTTCAGGGTTACTTTATCCCTCTGACATTCTTATTGACCATGAAACACTGAAATTGCATCGTAATTAAATAGAAAAGGCACAATGCCGACTTAAGTACAAGAAGACTGACTCTTCCTACTGTCTATGTTTTGAACGATTCCTGTGACATTAGTTATAGATTCCGATGCTTCACTTCACGTTTACTGTATCCTTTGGACCTTCTTATTGACGATGAAACACAGAAATTGCATCGGAACTAAATACAAAAGGCACAATGCCGACTTAAGTACAAGAGGATTGTTTCTTCCAACTGTCTATGTTTGAACGATTCCTGTGACATTAGTTATAGATTCCGATGCTTCACATCAGGTTTACTCTATCCCTAGGACCTTCTTATTGACGATGAAACACAGAAATTGCATCGGAATTAAATACAAAATGCACAATGCCGACTTAAGTACAAGAGGACAGACTCTTCGTACTGACTATGTTTTGAACCATTCCTGTGACACTAGTTATAGATTACGATGATTCACTTCAGGTTTACTGTATCCCTTGGACCTTCTTATTGACGATGAAACACAGAAATTGCATCGGAATTAAATAGATAAGGCACAATGCCGACTTAAGTACAAGAAGACTGACTCTTCTTACTGACTATGTTTGGAACCATTCCTGTGACACTAGTTATAGTTTCCGATGCCTCACTTCAGGTTTACTGTATCCCTCTGACCTTCTTATTGACGATGAAACGCAGATATTGCATCGGAATTAAATAGAAAAGGCACAATGCCGACTTAAGTACAAGAAGAATGACTCTTCTTACTATGTTTTGAACCATTCCTGTGACACTAGTTATAGATTCCGATGCTTCACTTCAGGTTTACTGTATCCCTCTGACCTTCTTATTGCCGATGAAACACTTAAATTGCATCGGAATTAAATAGAAAAGGCACAATGCCGACTTAAGTACAAGAAGACTAACTCTTATTACTGTCTATGTTTGGAACCATCCCTGTGACACTAGTTATACACTCCTGGAAATTAAATAAGAACACCGTGAATTCATTGTCCCAGGAAGGGGAAACTTTATTGACACATTCCTGGGGTCAGATACATCACATGATCACACTGACGGAACCACAGGCACGTAGACACAGGCAACAGAGCATGCACAATATCGGCACTAGTACAGTGTATATCCACCTTTCGCAGCAATGCAGGCTGCTATTCTCCCATGGAGACGATCGTAGAGATGCTGGATGTAGTCCTGTGGAACGGCTTGCCATGCCATTTCCACCTGGCGCCTCAGTTGGACCAGCGTTCGTGCTGGACGTGCAGACCGCGTGAGACGACGCTTCATCCAGTCCCAAACATGCTCAATGGGGGACAGATCCGGAGATCTTGCTGGCCAGGGTAGTTGACTTACACCTTCTAGAGCACGTTGGGTGGCACGGGATACATGCGGTCGTGCATTGTCCTGTTGGAACAGCAAGTTCCCTTGCCGGTCTAGGATTGGTAGAACGATGGGTTCGATGACGGTTTGGATGTACCGTGCACTATTCAGTGTCCCTTCGATGATCACCAGTGGTGTACGGTCAGTGTAGGAGATCGCTCCCCACACCATGATGCCTTGTGTTGGCCCTGTGTGCCTCGGTCGTATGCAGTCCTGATTGTGGCGCTCACCTGCACGGCGCCAAACACGCATACGACCATCATTTACTCAAGGCAGAAGCGACTCTCATCGCTGAAGACGACACGTCTCCATTCGTCCCTCCATTCACGCCTGTCGCGACACCAATGGAGGCGGGCTGCACGATATTGAGGCGTGAGCGGAAGACAGCCTAACGGTGTGCGGGACCGTAGCCCAGCTTCATGGAGGCGGTTGCGAATGGTCCTCGCCGATACCCCAGGAGCAACAGTGTCCCTAATTTGCTGGGAAGTGGCGGTGCGGTCCCATACGGCACTGCGTAGGATCCTACGGTCTTGGCGTGCATCCGTGCGTCGCTGAGGTCCGGTCCCAGGTCGACGGGCACGTGCACCTTCCGCCGACCACTGGCGACAACATCGATGTACTGTGGAGACCTCACGCCCCACGTGTTGAGCAATTCGGCGGTACGTCCACCCGGCCTCCCGCATGCCCACTATAAGCCCTCGCTCAAAGTCCGTCAACCGCACATACGGTTCACGTCCAAGCTGTCACGGCATGCTACCAGTGTGAAAGACTGCGATGGAGCTCCGTATGCCACGGCAAACTGGCTGACACTGACGGCGGCGGTGCAAAAATGCTGCGGATCTAGCGCCATTCGACGGCCAACACCGCGGTTCCTGGTGCGTCCGCTCTGCCGTGCGTGTGATCATTGCTTGTACAGCCCTCTCGCAGTGTCCGGAGCAAGTATGGTGGGTCTGACACACCGGTGTCAATGTGTTCTTTTTTCCATTTCCAGGAGTGTAGATTCCGATGCTTCACTCAGGTTTACTGTATCCCTTGGACCTTCTTATTGACGATGAAACATAGAAATTGCATCGGAAGTAAATGGAAAAGGCACAATGCCGACTTAAGTACAAGAAGACTGACTCCTCTTTCTGTCTATGTTTTGAACCATTCCTGTGACATTAGTTATAGATTCCGATGCTTCACTTCAGGATTACTGTATCCTTTGGACCTTCTTATTGACGATGAAACACAGAAATCGCATCGGAATTAAATACAAAAGGCACAATGCCGACTTAAGTACTAGAAGACTGACTCTTCCTACTGTCTATGTTTTGAACGATTCCTGTGACATTAGTTATAGATTCCGATGCTTCACTTCAGGATTACTGTATCCTTTGGACCTTCTTATTGACGATGAAACACAGAAATTGCATCGGAACTAAATACAAAATGCACAATGCCAACTTAAGTACAAGAGGACTGTTTCTTCCTACTGCCTATGTTTGAACGATTCCTGTGACATTAGTTATAGATTCCGATGCTTCACTTCAGGTTTACTCTATCCCTAAGACCTTCTTATTGACGATGAAACACAGAAATTGCATCGGAATTAAATAGAAAAGGCACAATGCCGACTTAAGTACAAGAAGACTGACTCTTCCTACTGCCTATGTTTTGAACCATTCCTGTGACATTAGTTATAGATTCCGATGCTTCACTTCAGGTTTACTGTATCCCTTGCACCTTCTTATTGACGATGAAACACAGATATTGCATCGGAATTAAATACAAAAGGCACAATGCCGACTTAAGTACAAGAAGACTGGCCCTTCTTACTGTCTATGTTTAGAACCATTCCTGTGACACTAGTTATAGATTCCGATGCTTCACTTCAGGTTTACTGTATCCCTCTGACCTTCTTATTGACGATGAAACACAGAAAATGCATCGGAATTAAATACAAAAGGCACAATGCCGCCTTAAGTACAAGAAGACTGACTCTTCGTACTGACTATGTTTTGAACCATTCCTGTGACTCTAGTTATAGATTACGATGATTCACTTCATGTTTACAGTATCTCTTGGACCGTCGTATTGACGATAGAACACAGAAATTGCATCGGAATTAAATAGAAAAGGCACAATGCCGACTTAAGTACAATAAGACTCACTCTTCTTACTGATTATGTTTTGATCCATTCCTGTGACACTAGTTATAGATTCCGATGCTTCACTTTAGGTTTACTGTATCCCTCTGAACTTCTTTTTGACGATGAAACACAGAAATTGCATCGGAATTAAATACAAAAGGCACAATGCCGACTTAAGTACAAGAAGACTGACTCTTCCTACTGTCTATGTTTTGAACGAATCCTGTGACATTAGTTATTGATTCCGATGCTTCACTTTGGGGTTACTGTATCCTTCGGACCGTCTAATTGGCGACGAAATGCAGAAATTGTTTCGGAATTAAATATAAAATGCACAATGCCGACTTAAGTACAAGAGGACTGTTTCTTCCTACTGTCTATGTTTGAACGATTCCTGTGACATTAGTTATAGATTCCGATGCTTCACTTCAGGTTTACTCTATCCCTAGGACCTTCTTATTGACGATGAAACACAGAAATTGCATCGGAATTAAATAGAAAAGGCACAATGCCGACTTAAGTACAAGAACACTGACTCTTCCTACTGTCTATGTTTTGAACCATTCCTGTGACACTAGTTATAGATTCCGATGCTTCACTTCAGGTTTACTGTATCCCTTGCACCTTCTTATTGACGATGAAACACAGATATTGCATCGGAATTAAATACAAAAGGCACAATGCCGACTTAAGTACAAGAAGACTGACCCTTCTTACTGTCTATGTTTTAGAACCATTCCTGTGACACTAGTTATAGATTCCGATGCTTCACTTCAGGTTTACTGTATCCCTCTCACCTTCTATTCGACGATGAAACACAGAAATTGCATCGGAATTAAATACAAAAGGTACAATGCCGACTTAAGTACAAGAAGACTGACTGTTCTTACTGAATATGTTTTGAACCATTCCTGTGACACTAGTTATAGATTCCGATGCTTCACTTCAGGTTTACTGTATCCCTAGGACCTTCTTATTGACGATGAAACACAGAAATTGCATCGGAACTAAATACAAAAGGCACAATGCCGCCTTAAGTACAAGAAGACTGACTCTTCGTACTGACTATGTTTTGAACCATTCCTGTGACTCTAGTTATAGATTACGATGATTCACTTCATGTTTACAGTATCTCTTGGACCGTCGTATTGACGATAGAACACAGAAATTGCATCGGAATTAAATAGAAAAGGCACAATGCCGACTTAAGTACAATAAGACTCACTCTTCTTACTGATTATGTTTTGATCCATTCCTGTGACACTAGTTATAGATTCCGATGCTTCACTTTAGGTTTACTGTATCCCTCTGAACTTCTTTTTGACGATGAAACACAGAAATTGCATCGGAATTAAATACAAAAGGCACAATGCCGACTTAAGTACAAGAAGACTGACTCTTCCTACTGTCTATGTTTTGAACGAATCCTGTGACATTAGTTATTGATTCCGATGCTTCACTTTGGGGTTACTGTATCCTTCGGACCGTCTAATTGGCGACGAAATGCAGAAATTGTTTCGGAATTAAATATAAAATGCACAATGCCGACTTAAGTACAAGAGGACTGTTTCTTCCTACTGTCTATGTTTGAACGATTCCTGTGACATTAGTTATAGATTCCGATGCTTCACTTCAGGTTTACTCTATCCCTAGGACCTTCTTATTGACGATGAAACACAGAAATTGCATCGGAATTAAATAGAAAAGGCACAATGCCGACTTAAGTACAAGAACACTGACTCTTCCTACTGTCTATGTTTTGAACCATTCCTGTGACACTAGTTATAGATTCCGATGCTTCACTTCAGGTTTACTGTATCCCTTGCACCTTCTTATTGACGATGAAACACAGATATTGCATCGGAATTAAATACAAAAGGCACAATGCCGACTTAAGTACAAGAAGACTGACCCTTCTTACTGTCTATGTTTTAGAACCATTCCTGTGACACTAGTTATAGATTCCGATGCTTCACTTCAGGTTTACTGTATCCCTCTCACCTTCTATTCGACGATGAAACACAGAAATTGCATCGGAATTAAATACAAAAGGTACAATGCCGACTTAAGTACAAGAAGACTGACTGTTCTTACTGAATATGTTTTGAACCATTCCTGTGACACTAGTTATAGATTCCGATGCTTCACTTCAGGTTTACTGTATCCCTAGGACCTTCTTATTGACGATGAAACACAGAAATTGCATCGGAACTAAATACAAAAGGCACAATGCCGACTTATGTACAAGAAGACTGACTCTTCCTACTGTCTGTGTTTGAACGACTCCTGTGACATTAGTTATAGATTCCGATGCTTCACTTCAGGTTTACTATATCCTTTGGACTTTCTTATTGGCGACGAAATACATAAATTGCATTGGAATTAAATAGAAAAGGCACATTGCCGACGTAAGTACAAGAAGACTGACTCTTCTTACTGTCTATGTTTTGAACCTTTCCTGTGACACTAGTTATAGTTTCCGATGCTTCACTTCATGTTTACTGTATCCCTTGGACCTTCTTATTGACGATGAAACACAGAAAATGCTTCGGAATTAAATACAAAAGGCACAATGCCGACTTAAGTACAAGAAGATTGACTCTTCTTACTGACTGTTTTGAACCTTTCCTGTGACACCAGTTATAGATTCCGATGCTTCACTTCAGGATTACTGTATCCCTCTGACCTTCTTATTGACGATGAAACACAGAAATTGCATCGGAATTAAATGGAAAAGGCACAATGCCGACTTAAGTACAAGAAGACTGACTCCTCTTTCTGTCTATGTTTGAACCATTCCTTTGACGCTAGTTACAGATTCCGATGTTTCACTTCAGGGTTACTGTATCCCTCTGACATTCTTATAGACGATGAAATACTGAAATTGCATCGGAATTAAATAGAAAAGGCACAATGCCGACTTAAGTACAAGAAGACTGACTCTTCTTACTGTCTATGTTTTGAACCTTTCCTGTGACACTAGTTATAGATTCCGATGCCTCACTTCAGGTTCACTGTATCCCTTGGACGTTCTTATTGACGATGAAACACAGAAATTGCATCGGAATTAAATAGTAAAGGCACAATGCCGACTTATGTACAAGAAGAGTGACTCTTCTTACTGACTATATTTTGAACCATTCCTGTGACGCTAGTTACAGATTCCGATGCTTCACATCAGGTTTACTGTATCCCTTGGACCTTCTTATTGACGATGAAACACAGATATTGCATCGGAATTAAATACAAAAGGCACAATGCCGACTTAAGTACAAGAAGGCTGACTCTTCGTACTGACTATGTTTTGAAACATTCCTGTGACACTAGTTATAGATTACGATGATTCACTTCGGGTTTAACAGTATCTCTTGGACCGTCGTATTGACGATGAAACACAGAAATTGCATCGGAATTAAATAGAAAAATCAAAATGCCGACTTAAGTACAAGAAGACTGATTCTTCTTACTGACGAAGTTTGGAACCATTCCTGTGACACTAGTTACAGATTCCGATGCCTCACATCAGGTTTACTGTATCCCTCTGACCTTCTTATTGACGATGAAACACAGAAATTGCATCGGAATTAAATAGAAAAGGCACAATGCCGACTTAAGTACAAGAAGACTCACTCTTCTTACTGACTATGTTTTGAACCATTCCTGTGGCACTAGTTATAGATTCCGATGCTTCACTTCAGGTTTACTGTATCCCTTGCACCTTCGTATTGACAGTGAAACACAGATATTGCATCGGAATTAAATACAAAAGGCACAATGCCGACTTAAGTACAAGAAGACTGACCCTTCTTACTGTCTATGTTTTGAACCATTCCTCTGACATTAGTTATTGATTCCGATGCTTCACTTCAGGATTACCTTATCCTTTGGACCTTCTAATTGGCGACAAAATGCAGAAATAGCTTCGGAATGAAATACAAAAGGCACAATGCCGACTTTAGTACAAGAAGACTGACTCCTCTTTCTGTCTATGTTTTGAACCATTCCTGTGACGCTAGTTACAGATTCCGATGCTTCACTTTAGGGTTACTGTATCCCTCTGACATTCTTATTGACGATGAAACACTGAAATTGCATCGGAATTAAATAGAAAAGGCACAATGCCGACTTAAGTACAAGAAGACTGACTCTTCCTAGTGTCTATGTTTTGAACCATTCCTGTGACACTAGTTATAGATTCCGAGGCTTCACTTCAGGTTTACTGTATCCCTCTGACCTTCTTTTTGACGATGAAACACAGAAATTGCATCGGAATTAAATACAAAAGGCACAATGCCGACTTAAGTACTAGAAGACTGACTCTTCCTACTGTCTATGCTTTGAACGATTCCTGTGACATTAGTTATAGATTCCGATGCTTCACTTCAGGTTTACTGTATCCTTTGGACCTTCTTATTGACGATGAAACACAGAAATTGCATCGGAACTAAATACAAATTGCACAATGCCGACTTAAGTACAAGAGGACTGTTTCTACCTACTGTCTATGTTTGAACGATTCCTGTGACATTAGTTATAGATTCCGATGCTTCACTTCAGGTTTACTCTATCCCTAGGTCCTTCTTATTGACGATGAAACACAGAAATTGCATCGGAATTAAATAGAAAAGGCACAATGCCGACTTAAGTACAAGAAGACTGACTCTTCCTACTGTCTATGTTTTGAACCATTCCTGTGACACTAGTTATAGATTCCGATGCTTCACTTCAGGTTTACTGTATCCCTTGCACCTTCTTATTGACGATGAAACACAGATATTGCATCGGAATTAAATAGAAAAGGCTCAATGCCGACTTAAGTACAAGAAGACTGACCCTTCTTACTGTCTACGTTAGAACCATTCCTGTGACACTGGTTATAGATTCCGATGCTTCACTTCAGGTTTACTGTATCCCTTGCACCTTCTTATTGACGATGAAACACAGATATTGCATCGGAATTAAATACAAAAGGCACAATGCCGACTTAAGTACAAGAAGACTGACCATTCTTACTGTCTATGTTTAGAACCACTCCTGTGACACTAGTTATAGATTCCGATGCTTCACTTCAGGTTTACTGTATCCCTCTGACCTTCTAATTGACGATGAAACACATAAATTGCATCGGAATTAAATACAAAAGGCACAATGCCGACTTAAGTACAAGAAGACTGACCCTTCGTACTGACTATGTCTTGAACCATTCCTGTGACACTAGTTATAGATTACGATGATTCACTTCAGGTTTACAGTATCTCTTGGACCGTCGTATTGACGATAAAACACAGAAATTGCATCGGAATTAAATAGAAAAGGCACAATGCCGACTTAAGTACAAGAAGACTGATTCTTGTTACTGACTATGTTTGGAACCATTCCTGTGACACTAGTTATATATTCCGATGCCTCACTTCAGGTTTATATTATCCCTCTGACCTTCTTATTGTCGATGAAACACAGAAATTGCATCGGAATTAAATAGAAAAGGCACAATGCCGACTTAAGTACAATAAGACTCACTCTTCTTACTGATTATGTTTTGAACCATTCCTGTGACACTAGTTATAGATTCCGATGCTTCACTTTAGGTTTACTGTATCCCTCTGAACTTCTTTTTGACGATGAAACACAGAAATTGCATCGGAATTAAATACAAAAGGCACAATGCCGACTTAGGTACAAGAAGACTGACTCTTCCTACTGTCTATGTTTTGAACGAATCCTGTGACATTAGTTATTGATTCCGATGTTTCACTTCGGGGTTACTGTATCCTTTGGACCTTCTAATTGGCGACGAAATGCAGAAATTGTTTCGGAATTAAATATAAAAGGCACAATGCCGACTTAAGTACAAGATGACTGACTCTTCTTACTGACTGTTTTAAACCATTCCTGTGACACGTGTTATAGATTCCGAGGCTTCCCTTCAGGTTTACTATATCCCTCTGACCTTCTTATTGACGATGAAGCACAGATATTGCATTGGAATTAAATAGAAAAGGAACAATGCCGACTTAAGCACAAGAAGACTGACTCTTCTTACTGACTATGTTTTGAAAAATTCCTGTGACACTAGTTATAGATTCCGATGCTTCGCTTCAGGTTTACTGTATCCCTTGCACCTTCGCATTGACGGTGAAACACAGATATTGCATCGGAATTAAATACAAAAGGCACAATGCCGACTTAAGTACAAGAAGACTGACTCTTCCTACTGTCTATGTTTGAACGACTCCTGTGACGTTAGTTATAGATTCCGATGCTTCACTTCAGGTTTACTATATCCTTTGGACTTTCTTATTGGCGACGAAATACAGATATTGCATTGGAATTAAATAGAAAAGGCACATTGCCGACGTAAGTACAAGAAGACTGACTCTTCTTACTGTCTATGTTTGAACGATTCCTGTGACATTAGTTATTGATTCCGATGCTTCACTTCAGGTTTACTATATCTTTTGGACTTTCTTATTGGCGACGAAATACAGAAATTGCATTGGAATTAAATAGAAAAGGCACAATGCCGACTTAAGTACAAGAAGACTGACCATTCGTACTGTCTATGTTCAGAACCATTCATGTGACACTAGTTATAGATTCCGATGCTTCACTTCAGGTTACTGTATCCCTTGCGCCTTCTTATTGAAGATGAAACACAGATATTGCATCGGAATTAAATACAAAAAGCAAAATGCCGACTTCAGTACAAGAAGACTGACCCTTCTTACTGTCTATGTTTTGAACCGTTCCTGTGATAATAGTTATTGATTCCGATGCTTCACTTCAGGTTTACTTTATCCTTTGGACCTTCTAATTGGCGACAAAATGCAGAAATAGCTTCGGAATTAAATACAAAAGGCACAATGCCGACTTAAGTACAAGAAGACTGACTCTTCTTACTGACTGTTTTGAACCATTCCCGTGACACTTGTTATAGATTCCGATGCTTCACTTCAGGTTTACTGTATCCATCTGACCTTCTTTTTGACGATGAAATACAGAAAGTGCATCGGAATTAAATACAAAATACACAATGCTGACTTAGGTACAAGAAGACTAACTCTTCGTACTGACTATGTTTTGAACCATTCCTGTGACACTAGTAATAGATTACGATGATTCACTTCAGGTTTACTGTATCCCTTGCGCCTTCTTATTGACGATGAAACACAGATATTGCATCGGAAATAAATACAAAAAGCAAAATGCCGACTTCAGTACAAGAAGACTGACCCTTCTTACTGTCTATGTTTTGAACCATTCCTGTGACATTAGTTATTGATTCCGATGCTTCACTTCAGGTTTACTTTATCCTTTGGACTTTCTTATTGGCGACGAAATACAGAAATTGCATCGGAATTAAATAGATAAGGCACAATGCCGACTTAAGTACAAGAAGACTGACTCTTCTTACTGACTATGTTTGGAACCATTCCAGTGACACTAGTTATAGTTTCCGATGCCTCACTTCAGGTTTACTGTATCCCTCTGACCTTCTTATTGGCGATGAAACGCAGATATTGCATCGGAATTAAATAGAAAAGGCACAATGCCGACTTAAGTACAAGAAGACTGACTCTTCTTACTGACTATGTTTTGAACCATTCCTGTGACACTAGTTATAGATTCCGATGCTTCACTTCAGGTTTTATTGTATCCCTCTGACCTTCTTATTGCCGATGAATCACAGATATTGCATCGGAATCAAATAGAAAAGGCACAATGGCGACTTAAGTACAAGAAGACTAACTCTTATTACTGTCTATGTTCGGAACCATTCCTGTGACACTAGTAATAGATTCCGATGCTTCACTCAGGTTTACTGTATCCCTTGGACCTTCTTATTGACGATGAAACATAGAAATTGCATCGGAATTAAATGGAAAAGGCACAATGCCGACTTTAGTACAAGAAGACTGACTCCTCTTTCTGTCTATGTTTCGAACCATTCCTGTGACGCCAGTTACAGATTCCGATGCTTCACTTCAGGGTTACTGTATCCCTCTGACATTCTTATTGACGGTGAAACACTGAAATTGCATCGGAATTAAATACAAAAGGCACAATGCCGCCTTAAGTACTAGAAGACTGACTCTTCCTACTGTCTATGATTTGAACGATTCCTGTGACATTAGTAATAGATTCCGATGCTTCACTTCAGGTTTACTGTATCCTTTGGACCTTCTTATTGACGATGAAACACAGAAATTGCATCGGAACTAAATACAAAATGCACAATGCCGACTTAAGTACAAGAGGACTGTTTCTTCCTACTGTCTATGTTTGAACGATTCCTGTGACATTAGTTATAGATTCCGATGCTTCAGTTCAGGTTTACTCTATCCCTAGGACCTTCTTATTGACGATGAAACCCAGATATTGCATCGGAATTAAATAGAGAAGGCACAATGCCGACTTAAGTACAAGAAGACTGACCCTTCTTACTGTCTATATTTAGAACCATTCCTGTGGCACTAGTTATAGATTCCGATGCTTCACTTCATTTTTACTGTATCCCTCTGACCTTCCTATTGACGATGAAACACAGAAATTCCATCGGAATTAAATACAAAAGACACAATGCCGACTTAAGTACAAGAAGATTGACTCTTCTTACTGACTGTTTTGAACCTTTCCTGTGACACTAGTTATAGATTCCGATGCTTCACTTCAGGATTACTGTATCCCTCTGACCTTCTTATTGTCGATGAAACACAGAAATTGCATCGTAATTAAATGGAAAAGGCACAATGCCGACTTACGTACAAGGATACTGACTCCTCTTTCTGTCTATGTTTGAACCATTCCTGTGATGCTAGTTACAGATTCCGATGCTTCACTTCAGGGTTACTGTATCCCTCTGACATTCTTATTGACGATGAAATACTGAAATTGCATCGGAATTAAATAGAAAAGGCACAATGCCGACTTAAGTACAAGAAGACTGACTCTTCTTACTGTCTATGTTTTGAACCTTTCAAGTGACACTAGTTATAGATTCCGATGACTCACTTCAGGTTTACTGTATTCCTTGGACG
This sequence comes from Schistocerca serialis cubense, assembly GCF_023864345.2. NCBI lineage: Eukaryota > Metazoa > Arthropoda > Insecta > Orthoptera > Acrididae > Schistocerca > Schistocerca serialis. Next base: position 21,683,247 of record NC_064643.1, read on the forward strand.
TTCTTATTGACGATGAAACACAGAAATTGCATCGGATTTAAATAGTAAAGGCACAATGCCGACTTCAGTACAAGAAGACTGACTCTTCTTACTGACTATTTTTTGAACCATTCCTGTGACGCTAGTTACAGATTCCGATGCTTCACTCCAGGTTTACTGCATCCCTTGGACCTTCTTATTGACGATGAAACACAGATATTGCATCGGAATTAAATACAAAAGGCACAATGCCGACTTAAGTACAAGAAGGCTGACTTTCCTACTGCCTATATTTGAACCATTCCTGTGACACTAGTTACAGATTCCGATGCTTCACTTCAGGTTTACTGTATCCCTCTGACCTTCTTTTTGACGATGAAACATAGAAATTGCATCGGAATTAAATACAAAAGGCACAATGCCGACTTAAGTACAAGAAGACTGACTCTTCCTACTGTCTATGTTTTGAACGATTCCTGTGACATTAGTTATTAACTCCGATGCTTCACCTCAGGTTTACTGTATCCTTTTGACCTTCTATTTGGCGACGAAATGCAGAAATAGCTTCGGAATTAAATACAAAATGCACAATGCCGACTTAAGTACTAGAAGACTGACTCTTCCTACTGTCGATGTTTTGAACGATTCCTGTGACATTAGTCATAGATTCCGATGCTTCACTTCAGGTTTACTGTATCCTTTGGACCTTCTTATTGACGATGAAACACAGATATTGCATCGGGACTAAATACAAAAGGCACAATGCCGACTTAAGTACAAGAGGACTGACTCTTCCTACTGTCTATGTTTGAACGATTCCTGTGACATTAGTTATAGATTCCGATGCTTCACTTCAGGTTTACTCTATCCCTAGGACCTTCTTATTGCCGATGTAACACAGAAATTGCATCGGAACTAAATACAAAAGGCACAATGCCGACTTAAGTACAACAAGACTGACTCTTCTTACTTACTATGTTTTGAACCATTCCAGTGACACTAGTTATAGATTCCGATGTTTCACTTCAGGGTTACTGTATCCCTTGCGCCTTCTTATTGACGATGAAACACAGATATTGCATCGGAATTAAATACAAAAAGCAAAATGCCGACTTAAGTACAAGAAGACTGACCCTTCTTACTGTCTATGTTTTGAACCATTCCTGTGACATTAGTTATTGATTCCGATGCTTCACTTCAGGTTTACTTTATCCTTTGAACCTTCTAATTGGCGACAAAATGCAGAAATAGCTTCGGAATTAAATTCAAAAGGCACAGTGCCGACTTAAGTATAAGAAGACTGACTCTTCTTACTGACTGTTTTGAACCATTCCTGTGACACTTGTTATAGATTCCGATGCTTCACTTCAGGTTTACTGTATCCCTCTGACCTTCTTATTGCCGATGAAACACAGAAATTGCATCGGAATTAAATAGAAAAGGCACAATGCCGACTTAAGTACAAGAAGACTAACTCTTATTACTGTCTATGTTCGGAACCATTCCTGAGACACTAGTAATAGATTCCGATGCTTCACTCAGGTTTACTGTATCCCTTGGACCTTCTTATTGACGATGAAACATAGAAATTGCATCGGAATTAAATGGAAAAGGCACAATGCCGACTTAAGTACTAGAAGACTGACTCTTCCTACTGTCTATGTTTTGAACGATTCCTGTGTCGTTAGTTATAGATTCCGATGCTTCACTTCAGGTTTACTGTATCCTTTGGACCTTCTTATTGACGATGAAACACAGATATTGCATCGGAACTAAATACAAAAGGCACAATGCCGACTTAAGTACAAGAGGACTGACTCTTCCTACTGTCTATGTTTGAACGATTCCTGTGACATTAGTTATAGATTCCGATGCTTCACTTCAGGTTTACTCTATCCCTAGGACCTTCTTATTGCCGATGAAACACAGAAATAGCATCTGAATTAAATAGAAAAGGCACAATGCCGACTTAAGTACAAGAAGACTGACACTTCCTACTGTCTATGTTTTCAACCATTCCTGTGACACTAGTTATAGATTCCAATGCTTCACTTCAGGTTCACTGTATCCCTCTGACCTTCTTTCTGACGATGAAACACAGATATTGCATCGGAATTAAATACAAAAGGCACAATGCCGACTTAAGTACAACAAGACTGACTCTTCTTACTTACTATGTTTTGAACCATTCCAGTGACACTAGTTATAGATTCCGATGCTTCACTTCAGGTTTACTCTATCCCTAGGACCTTCTTATTGACGATGAAACACAGAAATTGCATCGGAACTAAATACAAAAGGCACAATGCCGACTTAAGTACAACAAGACTGACTCTTCTTACTTACTATGTTTTGAACCATTCCAGTGACACTAGTTATAGATTCCGATGCTTCACTTCAGGTTTACTGTATCCCTTGCGCCTTCTTATTGACGATGAAACACAGATATTGCATCGGAATTAAATACAAAAAGCAAAATGCCGACTTTAGTACAAGAAGACTGACTCCTCTTTCTGCCTATGTTTTGAACCATTCCTGTGACGCTAGTTACAGATTCCGATGCTTCACTTCAGGGTTACTGTATTCCTCTGACATTCTTATTGACGATGAAACACTGAAATTGCATCGGAATTAAATAGAAAAGGCACAATGCCGACTTAAGTACTAGAAGACTGACTCTTCCAACTGTCTATGATTTGAACGATTCCTCTGACATTAGTTATAGATTCCGATGCTTCACTTCAGGTTTACTGTATCCTTTGGACCTTCTTATTGACGATGAAACACAGAAATTGCATCGGAACTAAATACAAAATGCACAATGCCGACTTAAGTACAAGAGGACTGTTTCTTCCTACTGTCTATGTTTGAACGATTCCTGTGACATTAGTTATAGATTCCGATGCTTCACTTCAGGTTTACTCTATACCTAGGACCTTCTTATTGACGATGAAACACAGAAATTGCATCGGAATTAAATAGAAAATGCACAATGCCGACTTAAGTACAAGAAGACTGAATCTTCCTACTGTCTATGTTTTGAACCATTCCTGTGACACTAGTTATAGATTCCGATGCTTCACTTCAGGTTTACTGTATCCCTTGCGCCTTCTTATTGACGATGAAACACAGATATTACATTTGAATTAAATACAAAAAGCAAAATGCCGACTTAAGTACAAGAAGACTGACCCTTCTTACTGCCTATGTTTTGAACCATTCCTGTGACATTAGTTATTGATTCCGATGCTTCACTTCAGGTTTACTTTTTCCTATGGACCTTCTAATTGGCGACAAAATGCAGAAATAGCTTCGGAATTAAATACAAAACGCACAGTGCCGACTTTAGTACAAGAAGACTGACTCCTCTTTCTGCCTATGTTTTGAACCATTCCTGTGACGCTAGTTACAGATTCCGATGCTTCACTTCAGGGTTACTGTATCCCTCTGACATTCTTATTGACGATGAAACACTGAGATTGCATCGGAATTAAATAGAAAAGGCACAATGACGACTTCAGTACAAGAAGACTGACTCTTCTTACTGACTATGTTCGGAACCATTCCTGAGACACTAGTAATAGATTCCGATGCTTCACTCAGGTTTACTGTATCCCTTGGACCTTCTTATTGACGTTGAAACACAGATATTGCATCGGAACTAAATAAAAAGGCACAATGCCGACTTAAGTACAAGAGGACTGTTTCTTCCTACTGTCTATGTTTGAACGATTCCTGTGACATTAGTTATAGATTCCGATGCTTCACTTCAGGTTTACTCTATCCCTAGGACCTCATTATTGACGATGAAACACAGAAATTGCATCGGAATTAAATAGAAAATGCACAATGCCGACTTAAGTACAAGAAGACTGACTCTTCCTATTGTCTATGTTTTGAACCGTTCCTGTGACACTGGTTATAGATTCCGATGCTTCACTTCAGGTTTACTGTATCCCTTGCACCTTCTTATTGTCGATGAAACCCAGATATTGCATCGGAATTAAATAGAAAAGGCACAATGCCGACTTAAGTACAAGAAGACTGACCCTTCTTACTGTCTATGTTTAGAACCATTCCTGTGACACTAGTTATAGATTCCGATGCTTAACTTCATTTTTACTGTATCCCTCTGACCTTCTTATTGACGATGAAACACAGAAATTGCATCGGAATTAAATACAAAAGGCACAATGCCGACTTAAGTACAAGAAGACTGACTCTTCGTACCGACTATGTTTTGAACCATTCCTGTGACACTAGTTATAGATTACGATGCTTCACTTCAGGTTTACAGTATCTCTTGGACCGTCGTATTGACGATAAAACACGGATATTGCATCGGAATTAATTAGAAAAGGCACAATGACGACTTAAGTACAAGAAGACTGATTCTTCTTACTGACTATGTTTGGAACCATTCATGTGACACTAGTTATATATTCCGATGCCTCACTTCAGGTTTACTGTATCCCTCGGACCATCGTATTGACGATGAAACACAGAAATTGCTTCGGAATTAAATAGAAAAGGCACAATGCCGACTTAAGTACAATAACACTCGCTCTTCTTATTGATTATGTTTCGAACCATTCCTGTGACACTAGTTATAGATTCCAATGCTTCACTTTAGGTTTACTGTATCCCTCTGAACTTCTTTATGACGATGAAACACAAAAATTGCATCGAAATTAAATACAAAAGGCACAATGCCGACTTAAGTACAAGAAGACTGACTCCTCCTACTGTCTATGTTTTGAACGAATCCTGCGACATTAGTTATTGATTCCGATGCTTCACTTCGGGGTTACTGTATCCTTTGGACCATCTAATTGGCGACGAAATGCAGAAATTGTTTCGGAATTAAATATAAAAGGCACAATTCCTATTTAAGTACAAGATGACTGACTCTTCTTACTGACTGTTTTGAACCATTCCTGTGACACGTGTTATAGATTCCGAGGCTTCACTTCAGGTTTACTGTATCCCTCTGACCTTCTTATTGACGATGAAACACAGAAATTGCATTGGAATTAAACTGAAACGGAACAATGCCGACATAAGCGCAAGAAGACTGACTCCTCTTGCTGACTATGTTTTGAACCATTCCTGTGACACTAGTTATAGATTCCGATGCTTCACTTCAGGTTTATTGTATCCCTTGCACCTTCTTATTGACGGTGAAACACAGATATTGCATCGGAATTAAAAACAAAAGGCACAATGCCGACTTAAGAACAAGAAGACTGACCCTTCTTACTGTCTACGTTTTGAACCATTCCTGTGACACTAGATATAGATTCCGATGCTTCACTTCAGGTTTACTGTATCCCTTGGACCTTCTTATTGACGATGAAACACAGAAATTGCATCGGAATTAAATAGAAAAGGCACAGTGCCGACTTAAGTCCAAGAAGACTGACTCTTCTTACTGACTATGTTTGGAACCATTCCTGTGACACTAGTTATAGATTCCGATGCCTCACTTCAGGTTTACTGTATCCCTCTGACATTCGTATTGACGATGAAACACAGATATTGCATCGGAATTAAATAGAAAAGGCACAATGCCGACTTAAGTACAAGAAGACTGACTCTTCTTTCTGTCTATGTTTTGAACCATTCCTGTGACACTAGTTATAGATTCTGATGCTTCACTTCAGGTTTACTGTATCCCTCTGACCTTCTTATTGACGATGAAACACAGAAATTGCATCGCAATAAAATAGAAAAGGCACAATGCCGACTTAAGTACAAGAAGACTGACTTTTCTTTCTGTCTATGTTTTGAACCATTCCTGTGACGCTAGTTACAGATTCCGATGCTTCACTTCAGGGTTACTGTATCCCTTGGACCTTCTTATTCACGATGAAACACAGATACTGCATCGGAATTAAATGCAAATGGCACAATGCCGACTTAAGTACAAGAAGACTGACTCTTCCTACTGTCTATGTTTTGAATCATTCCTGTGACACTAGTTACTGAATCCGATGCTTCACTTAAGGTTTACTGTATCCCTCTGACCTTCTTATTGACGATGAAACACAGAAATTGCATCGCAATTAAATACAAAAGCCACAATGCCGACGTAAGTACAATAAAACTGACTCTACGTAGTGACTATGTTTCGAACCATTCTTGTGACACTAGTTATAGATTACGATGATTCACTTCAGGTTTACTGTATCCCCTGGACCTTATTATTGACGATGAAACACAGAAATTGCATCGGAATTAAATAGAAAAGGCAAAATGCCGACTTTTGGACAAGAAGACTGACTCTTCTTACTGTCTATGCTTTGAACCATTCCTGTGACACTAGTTATAGATTCCGATGCGTCACTTCAGGTTTACTGTATCCCTTGGACCTTCTAATTGGCGACGAAATGCAGAAATAGCTACGGAATTAAATACAAAAGGCCCAAGGCCGACTTATGTAAAAGAAGACTGACCCTTCTTACAGTCTATGTTTAGAACCATTCCTGTGACACTAGTTATAGATTCCGATGCTTCACTTCAGGTTTACTGTATCCCTCTGACCTTCTTATTGACGACGAAACACAGAAATTGCATCGGAATTAAATACAAAAGGCACAATGCCGACTTAAGTACAAGAAGACTTACCCTTCTTACTGTCTATGTTTAGAACCATTCCTGAGACACTAGTTATAGATTCCGATGCCTCACTTCAGGTTTACTGTATCCCTTGGATCTCCTTATTGACGATGAAACACAGAAAATGCATCGGAATTAAATACAAAAGGCACAATGCCGACTTAAGTACAAGAAGATTGACTCTTCTTACTGACTGTTTTGAACCATTGCTGTGACACTAGATATAGATTCCGATGCGTCACTTCAGGTTTACTGTGTCCCTCTGACCTTGTTATTGACGATGAAACACAGAAATTGCATCGGAATTAAATACAAAAGGCACAATGCCGACTTAAGTACAAGAAGACTGACTCTTCTTACTGACTATGTTTTGAACCATTCCAGTGACACTAGTTATAGATTCCGATGCCTCACTTCAGGTTTACTGTATCCCTTGGATCTCCTTATTGACGATGAAACACAGAAAATGCATCGGAATTAAATACAAAAGGCACAATGCCGACTTAAGTACAAGAAGATTGACTCTTCTTACTGACTGTTTTGAACCATTGCTGTGACACTAGATATAGATTCCGAGGCTTCACTTCAGGTTTACTGTATCCCTCTGACCTTCTTATTGACGATGAAACACAGAAATTGCATTGGAATTAAACTGAAACGGAACAATGCCGACATAAGTACAAGAAGACTGACTCTCCGTACTGACTATGTTTTGAACCATTAATGTGACACTAGTAATAGATTACGATGATTCACTTCAGGTTTACAGTATCCCTTGGACCGTCGTATTGACGATGAAACACAGTAATTGCATCGGAATTAAATAGAAAAGGCACAATGCCGACTTAAGTACAAGATGACTGATTCTTCTTACTGACTATGTTTTGAACCATTCCTGTGACACTAGTTATAGATTCCGATGCCTCACTTCAGGTTTACTGTATCCCTCTGACCTTCTTATTGACGATGAAACACAGAAATTGCATCGGAAGTAAATAGAAAAGGCACAATGCCGACTTAAGTACAAGAAGACTCACTCTTCTTACTGACAATGTTTTGAACCATTACTGTGACACTAGTTATAGATTCCGATGCTTCACTTCTGGTTTACTGTATCCCTCTGGCCTTCTTATTGGCGATGAAACACAGATATTGCATCGGAATTAAATACAAAAGGCACAATGCCGACTTAAGTACAAGAAGACTGACTCTTCCTACTGTCTATGTTTTGAACGATTCCTGTGACATTAGTTATTGATTCCGATGCTTCACTTCAGGTTTACTGTATCCTTTGGACCTTCTAATTGGCGACGAAATGCAGAAATAGCTTCGGAATTAAATACAAAATGCACAATGCCGACTTAAGTACAAGTTGACTGACTATTCTTCCTGACTCTTTTGAACCATTCCCGTGACACGTGTTATAGATTCCGAGGCTTCACCTCAGGTTTACTGTATCCCTCTGACCTTCTTATTGACGATGAAACACAGATATTGCATTGGAATTAAACTGAAACGGAACAATGCCGACATAAGCGCAAGAAGACTGACTCCTCTTGCTGACTATGTTTTGAACCATTCCTGTGACACTAGTTATAGATTCCGATGCTTCACTTCAGGTTTACTGTATCCCTTGCACCTTCTTATTGACGGTGAAACACAGATATTGCATCGGAATTAAATACAAAAAGCAAAATGCCGACTTAAGTACAAGAAGACTGACCCTTCTTACTGTCTATGTTTAGAACCATTTCTGTGACACTTCTTATAGATTCCGATGCTTCACTTCAGGGTTACTGTATCCCTCTGACCTTCTTATTGACGATGAAACAGAGAAATTGCATCGGAATTGAATACAAAAGGAACAATCCCGACATAAGTACAAGAAGACTGACTCTCCGTACTGACTATGTTTTGAACCATTAATGTGACACTAGTAATAGATTACGATGATTCACTTCAGGTTTACAGTATCCCTTGGACCGTCGTATAGACGATGAAACACAGTAATTGCATCGGAATTAAATAGAAAAGGCACAATTCCGATTTAAGTACAAGATGACTGATTCTTCTTACTGACTATGTTTTGAACCATTCCTGTGACACTAGTTATAGATTCCGATGCCTCACTTCAGGTTTACTGTATCCCTCTGACCTTCTTATTGACGATGAAACACAGAAATTGCATCGGAAGTAAATAGAAAAGGCACAATGCCGACTTAAGTACAAGAAGACTCACTCTTCTTACTGACAATGTTTTTAACCATTCCTGTGACACTAGTTATAGATTCCGATGCTTCACTTCTGGTTTACTGTATCCCTCTGGCCTTCTTATTGGCGATGAAACACAGATATTGCATCGGAATTAAATACAAAAGGCACAATGCCGACTTAAGTACAAGAAGACTGACTCTTCCTACTGTCTATGTTTTGAACGATTCCTGTGACATTAGTTATTGATTCCGATGCTTCACTTCAGGTTTACTGTATCCTTTGGACCTTCTAATTGGCGACGAAATGCAGAAATAACTTCGGAATTAAATACAAAATGCACAATGCCGACTTAAGTACAAGTTGACTGACTATTCTTCCTGACTGTTTTGAACCATTCCCGTGACACGTGTTATAGATTCCGAGGCTTCACCTCAGGTTTACTGTATCCCTCTGACCTTCTTATTGACGATGAAACACAGATATTGCATTGGAATTAAACTGAAACGGAACAATGCCGACATAAGCGCACGAAGACTGACTCCTCTTGCTGACTATGTTTTGAACCATTCCTGTGACACTATTTATAGATTCCGATGCTTCACTTCAGGTTTACTGTATCCCTTGCACCTTCTTATTGACGGTGAAACACAGATATTGCATCGGAATTAAATACAAAAAGCAAAATGCCGACTTAAGTACAAGAAGACTGACCCTTCTTACTGTCTATGTTTAGAACTATTTCTGTGACACTTCTTATAGATTCCGATGCTTCACTTCAGGGTTACTGTATCCCTCTGACCTTCTTATTGACGATGAAACAGAGAAATTGCATCGGAATTTAATAGAAAAGGCACAATGCCGACTTAAGTACAAGAAGACTGACTCTTCTTACTGTCGATGTTTTGAACCATTCCTGTGACATTAGTAATAGATTCCGATGCTTTACTTCAGGTTTACTGTATCCCTTGGACCTTCTTATTGACGATGAAACACAGAAATTGCATCGGAATTTAATAGAAAAGGCACAATGCCGACTTAAGTACAAGAAGACTGACTCTTCTTACTGTCGATGTTTTGAACCATTCCTGTGACATTAGTAATAGATTCCGATGCTTTACTTCAGGTTTACTGTATCCCTTGGACCTTCTTATTGACGATGAAACACAGATATTGCATCGGAATTTAATAGAAAAGGCACAATGCCGACTTAAGTACAAGAAGACTCACTCTTCTTACTGTCTATGTTTAGAACCATTCCTGTGACACTAGTTATAGATTCCGATGCCTCACTTCAGGTTTTCTGTATCCCTCTGACCTTCTTATTGACGATGAAACACAGAAATTGCATCGGAAGTAAATAGAAAAGGCACAATGCCGACTTAAGAACAAGAAGACTCACTTTTCTTACTGACAATGTTTGGAACCAGTCCTGTGACACTAGTTATAGATTCCGATGCTTCACTTCAGGTTTACTGTATCCCTTGCACCTTCTTATTGACGGTGAAACACAGATATTGCATCGGAATTAAAAACAAAAGGCACAATGCCGACATAAGTACAAGAAGACTGACTCTTCCTACTGTCTATGTTTGAACGATTCCTGTAACATTAGTTATAAATTCCGATGCTTCACTTCAGGTTTACTAAACCCTTTGGTCTTTCTTATTGGCGACGAAATACTGAAATTGCATTGGAATTAAATAGATAAGGCACATTGCCGACGTAAGTACAAGAAGACTGACTCTTCTTACTGTCTATGCTTTAAACCTTTCCTGTGACACTAGTTATAGATTCCGATGCTTCAATTCAGGTTTACTGTATCCCTTGGACCATCGTATTGACGATGAAACACAGAAAATGCATCGGAATTAAATACAAAAGGCACAATGCCGACTTAAATACAAGAAGATTGACTCTTCTTACTGACTGTTTTGAACCATTCCTGTGACACTAGTTATTGATTCCGATGCTTCACTTCAGGTTTACTGTAGCCCTCTAAACTCTTTGACGATGAAACACAGAAATTGCATCGGAATTAAATACAAAAGGCACAATGCCGACTTAAGTACAAGAAGACTTACCCTTCTTACTGTCTATGTTTAGAACCATTCCTGAGACACTAGTTATAGATTCCGATGCCTCACTTCAGGTTTACTGTATCCCTTGGATCTCCTTATTGACGATGAAACACAGAAAATGCATCGGAATTAAATAGAAAAAGCACAATGCCGACTTAAGTACAAGAAGACTCACTCTTCCTACTGACTATGTTTTGAACCATTCCTGTGACATTAGTTATTGATTCCGATGCTTCACTTCAGGTTTACTATATCCTTTGGACTTTCTTATTGGCGACGAAATACAGAAATTGCATTGGAATTAAATAGATAACGCACAATGCCGACTTAAGTACAAGAAGACTGACCCTTCGTACTGTCTATGATTAGAACCATACCTGTGACACTAGTTATGGATTCCGATGCTCCACTTCAGGTTTACTGTATCCCTTGCGCCTTCTTATTGACGATGAAACACAGATATTGCATCGGAATTAAATACAAAAAGCAAAATGCCGACTTAAGTACAAGAAGACTGACCCTTCTTACTGTCTATGTTTAGAACCATTTCTGTGACACTTCTTATAGATTCCGATGCTTCACTTCAGGGTTACTGTATCCCTCTGACCTTCTTATTGACGATGAAACAGAGAAATTGCATCGGAATTGAATACAAAAGGCACAATGCCGACATAATTACAAGAAGACTGACTCTCCGTACTGACTATGTCTTGAACCATTAATGTGACACTAGTAATAGATTACGATGATTCACTTCAGGTTTACAGTATCCCTTGGACCGTCGTATTGACGATGAAACACAGTAATTGCAACGGAATTAAATAGAAAAGGCACAATGCCGACTTAAGTACAAGAAGACTCACTCTTCCTACTGACTATGTTTTGAACCATTCCTGTGATATTAGTAATAGATTCCGATGCTTTACTTCAGGTTTACTGTATCCCTTGGACCTTCTTATTGACGATGAAACACAGAAATTGCATCGGAATTTAATAGAAAAGGCACAATACCGACTTAAGTACAAGAAGACTGACTCTTCTTACTGTCGATGTTTTGAACCATTCCTGTGACATTAGTAATAGATTCCGATGCTTTACTTCAGGTTTACTGTATCCCTTGGACCTTCTTATTGACGATGAAACACAGATATTGCATCGAAATTTAATAGAAAAGGCACAATGCCGACTTAAGTACAAGAAGACTCACTCTTCTTACTGTCTATGTTTAGAACCATTCCTGTGACACTAGTAATAGATTCCGATGCTTCACTTCTGGTTTACTGTATCCCTCTGGCCTTCTTATTGGCGATGAAACACAGATATTGCATCGGAATTAAATACAAAAGGCAGAATGCCGACTTAAGTACAAGAAGACTGACTCTTCCTACTGTCTATGTTTTGAACGATTCCTGTGACATTAGTTATTGATTCCGATGCTTCACTTCAGGTTTACTGTATCCTTTGGACCTTCTAATTGGCGACGAAATGCAGAAATAACTTCGGAATTAAATACAAAATGCACAATGCCGACTTAAGTACAAGTTGACTGACTATTCTTCCTGACTGTTTTGAACCATTCCCGTGACACGTGTTATAGATTCCGAGGCTTCACCTCAGGTTTACTGTATCCCTCTGACCTTCTTATTGACGATGAAACACAGATATTGCATTGGAATTAAACTGAAACGGAACAATGCCGACATAAGCGCACGAAGACTGACTCCTCTTGCTGACTATGTTTTGAACCATTCCTGTGACACTAGTTATAGATTCCGATGCTTCACTTCAGGTTTACTGTATCCCTTGCACCTTCTTATTGACGGTGAAACACAGATATTGCATCGGAATTAAATACAAAAAGCAAAATGCCGACTTAAGTACAAGAAGACTGACCCTTCTTACTGTCTATGTTTAGAACTATTTCTGTGACACTTCTTATAGATTCCGATGCTTCACTTCAGGGTTACTGTATCCCTCTGACCTTCTTATTGACGATGAAACAGAGAAATTGCATCGGAATTTAATAGAAAAGGCACAATGCCGACTTAAGTACAAGAAGACTGACTCTTCTTACTGTCGATGTTTTGAACCATTCCTGTGACATTAGTAATAGATTCCGATGCTTTACTTCAGGTTTACTGTATCCCTTGGACCTTCTTATTGACGATGAAACACAGAAATTGCATCGGAATTTAATAGAAAAGGCACAATGCCGACTTAAGTACAAGAAGACTGACTCTTCTTACTGTCGATGTTTTGAACCATTCCTGTGACATTAGTAATAGATTCCGATGCTTTACTTCAGGTTTACTGTATCCCTTGGACCTTCTTATTGACGATGAAACACAGATATTGCATCGGAATTTAATAGAAAAGGCACAATGCCGACTTAAGTACAAGAAGACTCACTCTTCTTACTGTCTATGTTTAGAACCATTCCTGTGACACTAGTTATAGATTCCGATGCCTCACTTCAGGTTTTCTGTATCCCTCTGACCTTCTTATTGACGATGAAACACAGAAATTGCATCGGAAGTAAATAGAAAAGGCACAATGCCGACTTAAGAACAAGAAGACTCACTTTTCTTACTGACAATGTTTGGAACCATTCCTGTGACACTAGTTATAGATTCCGATGCTTCACTTCAGGTTTACTGTATCCCTTGCACCTTCTTATTGACGGTGAAACACAGATATTGCATCGGAATTAAAAACAAAAGGCACAATGCCGACATAAGTACAAGAAGACTGACTCTTCCTACTGTCTATGTTTGAACGATTCCTGTAACATTAGTTATAAATTCCGATGCTTCACTTCAGGTTTACTAAACCCTTTGGTCTTTCTTATTGGCGACGAAATACTGAAATTGCATTGGAACTAAATAGATAAGGCACATTGCCGACGTAAGTACAAGAAGACTGACTCTTCTTACTGTCTATGTTTTAAACCTTTCCTGTGACACTAGTTATAGATTCCGATGCTTCAATTCAGGTTTACTGTATCCCTTGGACCATCTTATTGACGATGAAACACAGAAAATGCATCGGAATTAAATACAAAAGGCACAATGCCGACTTAAATACAAGAAGATTGACTCTTCTTACTGACTGTTTTGAACCATTCCTGTGACACTAGTTATTGATTCCGATGCTTCACTTCAGGTTTACTGTAGCCCTCTAAACTCTTTGACGATGAAACACAGAAATTGCATCGGAATTAAATACAAAAGGCACAATGCCGACTTAAGTACAAGAAGACTTACCCTTCTTACTGTCTATGTTTAGAACCATTCCTGAGACACTAGTTATAGATTCCGATGCCTCACTTCAGGTTTACTGTATCCCTTGGATCTCCTTATTGACGATGAAACACAGAAAATGCATCGGAATTAAATAGAAAAAGCACAATGCCGACTTAAGTACAAGAAGACTCACTCTTCCTACTGACTATGTTTTGAACCATTCCTGTGACATTAGTTATTGATTCCGATGCTTCACTTCAGGTTTACTATATCCTTTGGACTTTCTTATTGGCGACGAAATACAGAAATTGCATTGGAATTAAATAGATAACGCACAATGCCGACTTAAGTACAAGAAGACTGACCCTTCGTACTGTCTATGATTAGAACCATACCTGTGACACTAGTTATGGATTCCGATGCTCCACTTCAGGTTTACTGTATCCCTTGCGCCTTCTTATTGACGATGAAACACAGATATTGCATCGGAATTAAATACAAAAAGCAAAATGCCGACTTAAGTACAAGAAGACTGACCCTTCTTACTGTCTATGTTTAGAACCATTTCTGTGACACTTCTTATAGATTCCGATGCTTCACTTCAGGGTTACTGTATCCCTCTGACCTTCTTATTGACGATGAAACAGAGAAATTGCATCGGAATTGAATACAAAAGGCACAATGCCGACATAATTACAAGAAGACTGACTCTCCGTACTGACTATGTCTTGAACCATTAATGTGACACTAGTAATAGATTACGATGATTCACTTCAGGTTTACAGTATCCCTTGGACCGTCGTATTGACGATGAAACACAGTAATTGCAACGGAATTAAATAGAAAAGGCACAATGCCGACATAAGTACAAGAAGACTCACTCTTCCTACTGACTATGTTTTGAACCATTCCTGTGATATTAGTAATAGATTCCGATGCTTTACTTCAGGTTTACTGTATCCCTTGGACCTTCTTATTGACGATGAAACACAGAAATTGCATCGGAATTTAATAGAAAAGGCACAATACCGACTTAAGTACAAGAAGACTGACTCTTCTTACTGTCGATGTTTTGAACCATTCCTGTGACATTAGTAATAGATTCCGATGCTTTACTTCAGGTTTACTGTATCCCTTGGACCTTCTTATTGACGATGAAACACAGATATTGCATCGAAATTTAATAGAAAAGGCACAATGCCGACTTAAGTACAAGAAGACTCACTCTTCTTACTGTCTATGTTTAGAACCATTCCTGTGACACTAGTAATAGATTCCGATGCTTCACTTCTGGTTTACTGTATCCCTCTGGCCTTCTTATTGGCGATGAAACACAGATATTGCATCGGAATTAAATACAAAAGGCAGAATGCCGACTTAAGTACAAGAAGACTGACTCTTCCTACTGTCTATGTTTTGAACGATTCCTGTGACATTAGTTATTCATTCCGATGCTTCACTTCAGGTTTACTGTATCCTTTAAACCTTCTAATTGGCGACGAAATGCAGAAATA
The DNA here is from genome assembly GCF_023864345.2 of Schistocerca serialis cubense. Classification (NCBI taxonomy): domain Eukaryota; kingdom Metazoa; phylum Arthropoda; class Insecta; order Orthoptera; family Acrididae; genus Schistocerca; species Schistocerca serialis. The sequence goes on from NC_064643.1 coordinate 21,698,892, forward strand.
GCTTCGGAATTAAATACAAAATGCACAATGCCGACTTAAGTACAAGTTGACTGACTCTTCTTACTGACTGCTTTGAACCATTCCCGTGACACGTGTTATAGATTCCGAGGCTTCACTTCAGGTTTACTGTATCCCTCTGACCTTCTTATTGACGATGAAACACAGATATTGCATTGGAATTAAACTGAAACGGAACAATGCCGACATAAGCGCAAGAAGACTGACTCCTCTTGCTGACTATGTTTTGAACCATTCCTGTGACACTAGTTATAGATTCCGATGCTTCACTTCAGGTTTAATGTATCCCTTGCACCTTCTTATTGACGGTGAAACACAGATATTGCATCGGAATTAAATACAAAAAGCAAAATGCCGACTTAGGTACAAGAAGACTGACCCTTCTTACTGTCTATGTTTAGAACCATTTCTGTGGCACTTCTTATAGATTCCGATGCTTCACTTCAGGGTTACTGTATCCCTCTGACCTTCTTATTGACGATGAAACAGAGAAATTGCATCGGAATTGAATACAAAAGGCACAATGCCGACATAAGTACAAGAAGACTGACTCACCGTACTGACTATGTTTTGAACCATTAATGTGACACTAGTAATAGATTACGATGATTCACTTCAGGTTTACAGTATCCCTTGGACCGTCGTATTGACGATGAAACACAGTAATTGCATCGGAATTAAATAGAAAAGGCACAATGCCGACTTAAGTACAAGATGACTGATTCTTCTTACTGACTATGTTTTGAACCATTCCTGTTATACTAGTTATAGATTCCGATGCTTCACTTCAGGTTTACTGTATCCCTCTGGCCTTCTTATTGACGATGAAACACAGAAATTGCATCGGAAGTAAATGGAAAAGGCACAATGCCGACTTAAGTACAAGAAGACTCACTCTTCCTACTGACTATGTTTTGAACCATTCCTGTGACATTAGTAATAGATTCCGATGCTTTACTTCAGGTTTACTGTATCCCTTGGACCTTCTTATTGACGATGAAACACAGAAATTGCATCGGAATTCAATAGAAAAGGCACAGTGCCGACTTAAGTACAAGAAGACTGACTCTTCTTACTGTCGATGTTTTGAACCATTCCTGTGACATTAGTAATAGATTCCGATGCTTTACTTCAGGTTTACTGTATCCCTTGGACCTTCTTATTGACGATGAAACACAGATATTGCATCGGAATTTAATAGAAAAGGCACAATGCCGACTTAAGTACAAGAAGACTCACTCTTCTTACTGTCTATGTTTAGAACCATTCCTGTGACACTAGTTATAGATTCCGATGCCTCACTTCAGGTTTACTGTATCCCTCTGACCTTCTTATTGACGATGAAACACAGAAATTGCATCGGAAGTAAATAGAAAAGGCACAATGCCCACTTAAGAACAAGAAGACTCACTCTTCTTACAGACAATGTTTTGAACCATTCCTGGGACACTAGTTATAGATTCCGATGCTTCACTTCAGGTTTACTGTATCCCTTGCACCTTCTTATTGACGATGAAACACAGATATTGCATCGGAATTATTTACAAAATGCACAATGCCGACTTAAGTACAGGAAGACTGACCCTTCTTACTGTCTATGTTTAGAACGATTCCTGTGACACTAGTTACAGATTCCGATGCTTCACATCAGGTTTACTTTATCCCTCTGACCTTGTAATTGACGTTGAATCACAGAAATTGCATCGGAATTAAATACAAAAGGCACAATGCCGACTTAAGTACAAGAAGAGTGACTCTTCGTACCGACTATGTTTTAACCATTCCTGTGACACTAGTTATAGATTACGATGATTCACTTCAGGTTTACTGTTTCCCTTGGACCTTCTTATTGACGATGAAACACAGAAATTGCATCGGAATTAAATAGAAAAGGCACAGTGCTGACTTAAGTCCATGAAGACTGACTCTTCTTACTGACTATGTTTGGATCCATTCCTGTGACACTAGTTATAGATTCCGATGCCTCACTTCAGGTTTACTGTATCCCTCTGACATTCGTATTGACGATGAAACACAGATATTGCATCGGAATTAAATAGAAAAGGCACAATGCCGACTTAAGTACAAGAAGACTGACTCTTCTTTCTGACTATGTTTTGAACCATTCCTGTGACACTAGTTATAGATTCTGATGCTTCACTTCAGGTTTACTGCATCCCTCTGACCTTCTTATTGACGATGAAACACAGAAATTGCATCGCAATTAAATAGAAAAGGCACAATGCCGACTTAAGTACAAGAAGACTGACTTTTCTTTTTGTCTATGTTTTGAACCATTCCTGTGACGCTAGTTACAGATTCCGATGCTTCACTTCAGGGTTACTGTATCCCTTGGACCTTCTTATTCACGATGAAACACAGATATTGCATCGGAATTAAATGCAAATGGCACAATGCCGACTTAAGTACAAGAAGACTGACTCTTCCTACTGTCTATGTTTTGAACCATTCCTGTGACACTAGTTACTGATTCCGATGCTTCACTTAAGGTTTACTGTATCCCTCTGACCTTCTTATTGACGATGAAACACAGAAATTGCATCGCAATTAAATACAAAAGCCACAATGCCGACGTAAGTACAATATAACTGACTCTTCGTAGTGACTATGTTTCGAACCATTCTTGTGACACTAGTTATAGATTACGATGATTCACTTCAGGTTTACTGTATCCCCTGGACCTTATTATTAACGATGAAACACAGAAATTGCATCGGAATTAAATAGAAAAGGCACAATGATGACTTTTGGACAAGAAGACTGACTCTTCTTACTGTCTATGTTTTGAACCATTCCTGTGACACTAGTTATAGATTCCGATGCGTCACTTCAGGTTTACTGTATCCCTTGGACCTTCTAATTGGCGACGAAATGCAGAAATAGCTTCGGAATTAAATACAAAAGGCACAAGGGCGACTTATGTAAAAGAAGACTGACCCTTCTTACAGTCTATGTTTAGAACCATTCCTGTGACACTAGTTATAGATTCCGATGCTTCACTTCAGGTTTACTGTATCCCTTGCACCTTCTTATTGACGATGAAACACAGATATTTCATCGGAATTAAATACAAAAGGCACAATGCCGGCTTAAGTACAAGAAGACTGACCGTTCTTACTGTCTATGTTTACAACCATTCCTGTGACACTAGTTATATATTCCGATGCTTCACTTCAGGTTTACTGTATCCCTCTGACCTTCTTATTGACGACGAAACACAGAAATTGCATCGGAATTGAATACAAAAGGCACAATGCCGACTTAAGTACAAGAAGACTGACTCTTCCTACTGTCTATGTTTGAACGATTCCTGTAACATTAGTTATAAATTCCGATGCTTCACTTCACGTTTACTAAACCCTTTGGTCTTTCTTATTGGCGACGAAATACTGAAATTGCATTGGAATTAAATAGATAAGGCACATTGCCGACGTAAGTACAAGAAGACTGACTCTTCTTACTGTCTATGTTTTGAACCTTTCCTGTGACACTAGTCATAGATTCCGATGCTTCAATTCAGGTTTACTGTATCCCTTGGACCATCTTATTGACGATGAAACACAGAAAATGCATCGGAATTAAATACAAAAGGCACAATGCCGACTTAAATACAAGAAGATTGACTCTTCTTACTGACTGTTTTGAACCATTCCTGTGACACTAGTTATAGATTCCGATGCTTCACTTCAGGTTTACTGTATCCCTCTAAACTCTTTGACGATGAAACACAGAAATTGCATCGGAATTAAATACAAAAGGCACAATGCCGACTTAAGTACAAGAAGACTTACCCTTCTTACTGTCTATGTTTAGAACCATTCCTGAGACACTAGTTATAGATTCCGATGCCTCACTTCAGGTTTACTGTATCCCTTGGATCTCCTTATTGACGATGAAACACAGAAAATGCATCGGAATTAAATACAAAAGGCACAATGCCGACTTAAGTACAATAAGATTGACTCTTCTTACTGACTGTTTTGAACCATTGCTGTGACACTAGATATAGATTCCGATGCTTCACTTCAGGTTTACTGTATCCCTCTGACCTTGTTATTGACGATGAAACACAGAAACTGCATCGGAATTAAATACAAAAGGCACAATGCCGACTTCAGTACAAGAAGACTGACCCTTCTTACTGTTTATGTTTAGAACCATTCCTGTGACACTAGTTATATATTCCGATGTTTCACTTCAGGTTTACTGTATCCCTGTGACCTTCTTATTGACGATGAAACACAGAAATTGCATCGGAATTAAATACAAAAGGCACAATGCCGACTTAAGTACAAGAAGACTGACTCTTCCTACTGTCTATGTTTGAACGAATCCTGTGACATTAGTTATAAATTCCGATGCTTCACTTCAGGTTTACTAAACCCTTTGGACTTTCTTATTGGCGACGAAATACAGAAATTGCATTGGAATTAAATAGATAAGGCACATTGCCGACGTAAGTACAAGAAGACTGACTCTTCTTACTGTCTATGTTTTGAACCTTTCCTGTGACACTAGTTATAGATTCCGATGCTTCACTTCAGGTTTACTGTATCCCTTGGACCATCTTATTGACGATGAAACACAGAAAATGCATCGGAATTAAATAAAAAAGGCACAATGCCGACTTAAGTACAAGAAGATTGACTCTTCTTACTGACTGTTTTGAACCATTCCTGTGACACTAGTTATAGATTCGGATGCCTCACTTCAGGTTTACTGTATCCCTCTGAACTCTTTGACGATGAAACACAGAAATTGCATCGGAATTAAATACAAAAGGCACAATGCCGACTTAAGTACAAGAAGACTGACCCTTCTTACTGTCTAAGTTTAGAACCATTCCTGAGACACTAGTTATAGATTCCGATGCCTCACTTCAGGGTTACTGTATCCCTTGGACCTTCTTATTGACGATGAAACACAGAAAATGCATCGGAATTAAATACAAAAGGCACAATGCCGACTTAAGTACAAGAAGATTGACTCTTCTTACTGACTGTTTTGAACCATTCCTGTGACACTAGTTATGGATTCCGATGCTTCACTTCAGGTTTACTGTATCCCTCTGACCTTGTTATTGTCGATGAAACACAGAAATTGCATCGGAATGAAATACAAAAGGCACAATGCCGACTTAAGTACAAGAAGACTGACCCTTCTTACTGCCTACGTTTAGAACCATTCCTGTGACACTAGTTATAGATTCCGATGCTTCACTTCACGTTTACTGTATCCCTTGCACCTTCGTATTGACGATGATTCACAGATATTGCATCGGAATTAAATACAAGAGGCACAATGCCGGCTTAAGTACAAGAAGACTGACCCTTCGTACTGTCTATGTTTAGAACCTTTCCTGTGACTCTAGTTATAGATTCCGATGCTTCACTTCAGGTTTACTGTATCCCTCTGACATTCTTATTGACGATGAAACACAGAAATTGCATCGGAATTAAATACAAAAGGCACAATGCCGACTTAAGTACAAGAAGACTGACTCTTCGTACTGACTATGTTTTGAACCATTCCTGTGACACTAGTTATAGATTACGATGATTCACTTCAGGTTTACCGTATCCCTTGTACCTTCTTATTGACGATGAAACACAGAAATTGCATCGGAATTAAGTAGAAAAGGCACAATGCCGACTGAAGTACAAGAAGACTGATTCTTCTTACTGACTATGTTTGGAACCATTCCTGTGACACTAGTTACAGATTGCGATGCCTCACTTCAGGTTTACTGTATCCCTCTGACCTTGTTATTGACGATGAAACACAGATATTGCATCGGAATTAAATAGAAAAGGCACAATGCCGACTTAAGTACAAGAAGTCTGACTCTTCTTACTGACTATGATTTAAACCATTCCTGTGACACTAGTTATTGATTCCGATGCTTCACTTCAGGGTTACTGTATCCCTCTGACCTTCTTATTGACGATGAAACATAGAAATTGCATCGGAATGAAATAGAAAAGGCACAATGCCGACTTAAGTACAAGAAGACTGACTCTTTTTACTGTCTATGTTTTGAACCATTCCTGTGACACTAGTTATAGATTCCGATGCTTCATTTCAGGTTTACTGTATCCCTTGGACCTTCTTATTGACGATGAAACACAGAAATTGCCACGGAATTAAATAGAAAAGGCACAATGCCGACTTAATTACAAGAAGACTGACTCTACTTTCTGTCTATGTTTTGAACCATTCCTGTGAAGCTAGTTACAGATTCCGATGCTTCACTTCAGGGTTACTGTATCCCTTGGACCTTCTTATTGACGATGAAACACAGATATTGCATCGGAATTAAATACAAAAGGCACAATGCCGACTTAAGTACAAGAAGAATGACTTTTCCTACTGTCTATGTGTTGAACCATTCCTGTGACACTAGTTACAGATTCCGATGCTTCACTTCAGGTTTACTGTATCCCTCTGACCTTCTTTTTGACGATGAAACACAGAAATTGCATCGGAATTAAATACAAAACGCACAATGCCGACTTAAGTACAAGAAGACTGACACTTCCTACTGTCTATGTTTTGATCGATTCCTGTGACATTAGTTATTGATTCCGATGCTTCACTTCAGGTTTACTGTATCCTTTGGACCTTCTAATTGGCGACGAAATGCAGAAATAGCTTCGGAATTAAATACTATAGGCACAATGCCGACTTAAGTACAAGAAGACTGACTCTTCTTACTGACTGTTTTGAACCATTCCTGTGACACTTGTTATTGATTCCGATGCTTCACTTCAGGTTTACTGTATCCTTTGGACCTTCTAATTGGCGACGAAATGCAGAAATAGCTTCGGAATTAAATACTATAGGCACAATGCCGACTTAAGTACAAGAAGACTGACTCTTCTTTCTGTCTATGTTTTGAACCATTCCTGTGACGCTAGTTACAGATTCCGATGCTTCACTTCAGGGTTACTGTATCCCTTGGACCTTCTTATTGACGATGAATCACAGATATTGCATCGGAATTAAATACAAAAGGCACAATGCCGACTTAAGTACAAGAAGACTGACTCTTCCTACAGTTTATGTTTTGAACCATTCCTGTGATAGTAGTTATAGATTCCGATGCTTCACTTAAGGTTTACTGTATCCCTCTGACCTTCTATTCGACGATGAAACACAGAAATTGCATCGGAATTAAATACACAAGGCACAATGCCGACTTAAGTACAAGAAGACTGACTGTTCTTACTGAATATGTTTTGAACTATTCCTGTGACACTAGTTATAGATTCCGATGCTTCACTTCAGGTTTACTGTATCTCTTGCACCTTCTTATTGACGATGAAACACAGATATTGCATCGGAATTATTTTCAAAATGTACAATGCCGACTTAAGTACAGGAAGACTGACCCTTCTTACTGTCTATGGTTAGAACAATTCCTGTGACACTACTTACAGATTCCGGTGCTTCACTTCAGGTTTACTTTATCCCTCTGACCTTGTAATTCACGTGGAATCACAGAAATTGCATCGGAATTAAATACAAAAGGCACAATGCCGACTTAAGTACAAGAATACTGACTCTTCGTACCGACTATGTTTTACCCATTCCTGTGACACTAGTTATAGATTACGATGATTCACTTCAGGTTTACTGTATCCCTTGGACCTTCTTATTGACGATGAAACACAGAAATTGCATCGGAATTAAATAGAAAAGGCACAGTGCCGACTTAAGTACAAGAAGACTGACTCTTCTTTCTGACTATGTTTTGAACCATTCCTGTGACACTAGTTATAGATTCTGATGCTTCACTTCAGGTTTACTGTATCCCTCTGACCTTCTTTTTGACGATGAAACACAGATATTGCATCGGAATTAAATACAAAAGGCACAATGCCGACTTAAGTACAAGAAGACTGACTCTTCCTACTGTCTATGTTTGAACGAATCCTGTGACATTAGTTATAAATTCCGATGCTTCACTTCAGGTTTACTAAACCCTTTGGACTTTCTTATTGGCGACGAAATACAGAAATTGCATTGGAATTAAATAGATAAGGCACATTGCCGACGTAAGTACAAGAAGACTGACTCTTCTTACTGTCTATGTTTTGAACCTTTCCTGTGACACTAGTTATAGATTCCGATGCTTCACTTCAGGTTTACTGTATCCCTTGGACCATCTTATTGACGATGAAACACAGAAAATGCATCGGAATTAAATAAAAAAGGCACAATGCCGACTTAAGTACAAGAAGATTGACTCTTCTTACTGACTGTTTTGAACCATTCCTGTGACACTAGTTATAGATTCGGATGCCTCACTTCAGGTTTACTGTATCCCTCTGAACTCTTTGACGATGAAACACAGAAATTGCATCGGAATTAAATACAAAAGGCACAATGCCGACTTAAGTACAAGAAGACTGACCCTTCTTACTGTCTAAGTTTAGAACCATTCCTGAGACACTAGTTATAGATTCCGATGCCTCACTTCAGGGTTACTGTATCCCTTGGACCTTCTTATTGACGATGAAACACAGAAAATGCATCGGAATTAAATACAAAAGGCACAATGCCGACTTAAGTACAAGAAGATTGACTCTTCTTACTGACTGTTTTGAACCATTCCTGTGACACTAGTTATGGATTCCGATGCTTCACTTCAGGTTTACTGTATCCCTCTGACCTTGTTATTGTCGATGAAACACAGAAATTGCATCGGAATGAAATACAAAAGGCACAATGCCGACTTAAGTACAAGAAGACTGACCCTTCTTACTGCCTACGTTTAGAACCATTCCTGTGACACTAGTTATAGATTCCGATGCTTCACTTCACGTTTACTGTATCCCTTGCACCTTCGTATTGACGATGATTCACAGATATTGCATCGGAATTAAATACAAGAGGCACAATGCCGGCTTAAGTACAAGAAGACTGACCCTTCGTACTGTCTATGTTTAGAACCTTTCCTGTGACTCTAGTTATAGATTCCGATGCTTCACTTCAGGTTTACTGTATCCCTCTGACATTCTTATTGACGATGAAACACAGAAATTGCATCGGAATTAAATACAAAAGGCACAATGCCGACTTAAGTACAAGAAGACTGACTCTTCGTACTGACTATGTTTTGAACCATTCCTGTGACACTAGTTATAGATTACGATGATTCACTTCAGGTTTACCGTATCCCTTGTACCTTCTTATTGACGATGAAACACAGAAATTGCATCGGAATTAAGTAGAAAAGGCACAATGCCGACTGAAGTACAAGAAGACTGATTCTTCTTACTGACTATGTTTGGAACCATTCCTGTGACACTAGTTACAGATTGCGATGCCTCACTTCAGGTTTACTGTATCCCTCTGACCTTGTTATTGACGATGAAACACAGATATTGCATCGGAATTAAATAGAAAAGGCACAATGCCGACTTAAGTACAAGAAGTCTGACTCTTCTTACTGACTATGATTTAAACCATTCCTGTGACACTAGTTATTGATTCCGATGCTTCACTTCAGGGTTACTGTATCCCTCTGACCTTCTTATTGACGATGAAACATAGAAATTGCATCGGAATGAAATAGAAAAGGCACAATGCCGACTTAAGTACAAGAAGACTGACTCTTTTTACTGTCTATGTTTTGAACCATTCCTGTGACACTAGTTATAGATTCCGATGCTTCATTTCAGGTTTACTGTATCCCTTGGACCCTCTTATTGACGATGAAACACAGAAATTGCTACGGAATTAAATAGAAAAGGCACAATGCCGACTTAATTACAAGAAGACTGACTCTACTTTCTGTCTATGTTTTGAACCATTCCTGTGACGCTAGTTACAGATTCCGATGCTTCACTTCAGGGTTACTGTATCCCTTGGACCTTCTTATTGACGATGAAACACAGATATTGCATCGGAATTAAATACAAAAGGCACAATGCCGACTTAAGTACAAGAAGAATGACTTTTCCTACTGTCTATGTGTTGAACCATTCCTGTGACACTAGTTACAGATTCCGATGCTTCACTTCAGGTTTACTGTATCCCTCTGACCTTCTTTTTGACGATGAAACACAGAAATTGCATCGGAATTAAATACAAAACGCACAATGCCGACTTAAGTACAAGAAGACTGACACTTCCTACTGTCTATGTTTTGATCGATTCCTGTGACATTAGTTATTGATTCCGATGCTTCACTTCAGGTTTACTGTATCCTTTGGACCTTCTAATTTTCGACGAAATGCAGAAATAGCTTCGGAATTAAATACTATAGGCACAATGCCGACTTAAGTACAAGAAGACTGACTCTTCTTACTGACTGTTTTGAACCATTCCTGTGACACTTGTTATTGATTCCGATGCTTCACTTCAGGTTTACTGTATCCTTTGGACCTTCTAATTGGCGACGAAATGCAGAAATAGCTTCGGAACTAAATACTATAGGCACAATGCCGACTTAAGTACAAGAAGACTGACTCTTCTTTCTGTCTATGTTTTGAACCATTCCTGTGACGCTAGTTACAGATTCCGATGCTTCACTTCAGGGTTACTGTATCCCTTGGACCTTCTTATTGACGATGAATCACAGATATTGCATCGGAATTAAATACAAAAGGCACAATGCCGACTTAAGTACAAGAAGACTGACTCTTCCTACAGTTTATGTTTTGAACCATTCCTGTGATAGTAGTTATAGATTCCGATGCTTCACTTAAGGTTTACTGTATCCCTCTGACCTTCTATTCGACGATGAAACACAGAAATTGCATCGGAATTAAATACACAAGGCACAATGCCGACTTAAGTACAAGAAGACTGACTGTTCTTACTGAATATGTTTTGAACTATTCCTGTGACACTAGTTATAGATTCCGATGCTTCACTTCAGGTTTACTGTATCCCTTGCACCTTCTTATTGACGATGAAACACAGATATTGCATCGGAATTATTTTCAAAATGTACAATGCCGACTTAAGTACAGGAAGACTGACCCTTCTTACTGTCTATGGTTAGAACAATTCCTGTGACACTACTTACAGATTCCGGTGCTTCACTTCAGGTTTACTTTATCCCTCTGACCTTGTAATTCACGTGGAATCACAGAAATTGCATCGGAATTAAATACAAAAGGCACAATGCCGACTTAAGTACAAGAATACTGACTCTTCGTACCGACTATGTTTTACCCATTCCTGTGACACTAGTTATAGATTACGATGATTCACTTCAGGTTTACTGTATCCCTTGGACCTTCTTATTGACGATGAAACACAGAAATTGCATCGGAATTAAATAGAAAAGGCACAGTGCCGACTTAAGTACAAGAAGACTGACTCTTCTTTCTGACTATGTTTTGAACCATTCCTGTGACACTAGTTATAGATTCTGATGCTTCACTTCAGGTTTACTGTATCCCTCTGACCTTCTTTTTGACGGTGAAACACAGATATTGCATCGGAATTAAATACAAAAGGCACAATGCCGACCTAAGTACAAGAAGACTGACTCTTCTTACTGACTGTTTTGAACCATTCCTGTGACACTTGTTATAGATTCCGATGCTTCGCTTCAGGTTTACTCTATCCCTACGGCTTTCTTATTGACGATGAAACACAGAAATTGCATCGGAATTAAATAGAAAGGCACAATGCCGACATAAGTACAAGAAGACTGACTCTTCCTACTGTCTATGCTTTTGAACCTTTCCTGTCACACTAGCTATAGATTCCGATGCTTCACTTCAGGTTTACTGTATCCCTTGGACCTTTTTATTGACGATGAAACACAGAAATTGCATCGGAATTACATACAAAAGGCACAATGCCGACTTAAGTACAAGAAGACTGTCCCTTCTTACTGTCTATGTTTAGAACCATTCCTGTGACACTAGTTATAGATTCCGATGCTTCACTTCAGGTTTACTGTATCTCTTGCACCTTCTTATTGACGATGAAACACAGATATTGCATCGGAATTAAATACAAAAGGCACAATGTCGGCTTAAGTACAAGAAGTCTGACCCTTCTTACTGTCTATGTTTAGAACCACTCCTGTGACACTAGTTATATATTCCGATGTTTCACTTCAGGTTTACTGTATCCCTGTGACCTTATTGACGATGAAACACAGAAATTGCATCGGAATTAAATACAAAAGGCACAATGCCGACTTAAGTACAAGAAGACTGACTCTTCCTACTGTCTATGTTTGAACGATTCCTGTGACATTAGTTATAAATTCCGATGCTTCACTTCAGGTTTACTAAACCATTTGGACTTTCTTATTGGCGACGAAATACAGAAATTGCATTGGAATTAAATAGATAAGGCACATTGCCGACGTAAGTACAAGAGCACTGACTCCTCTTACTGTCTATGTTTTGAACCTTTCCTGTGCCACTAGTTATAGATTCCGATGCTCACTTCAGGTTTACTGTATCCCTTGGACCATCTTATTGACGATGAAACACAGAAAATGCATCGGAATTAAATACAAAAGGCACAATGCCGACTTAAGTACAAGAAGATTGACTCTTCTTACTGACTGTTTTGAACCATTCCTGTGACACTAGTTATAGATTCCGATGCTTCACTTCAGGAATACTGTATCCCTCTGAACTCTTTGACGATGAAACACAGAAATTGCATCGGAATTAAATACAAGAGGCACAATGCCGACTTAAGTACAAGAAGACTGACCCTTCTTACTGTCTACGTTTAGAACCATTCCTGTGACACTAGTTATAGATTACGATGATTCACTTCAGGTTTACCGTATCCCTTGTACCTTCTTATTGACGATGAAACACAGAAATTGCATCGGAATTAAATAGAAAAGGCACACTGCCGACTGAAGTACAAGAAGACTGATTCTTCTTACTGACTATGTTTGGAACCATTCCTGTGACACTAGTTACAGATTGCGATGCCTCACTTCAGGTTTACTGTATCCCTCTGACCCTGTTATTGACGATGAAACACAGATATTGCATCGGAATTAAATAGAAAAGGCACAATGCCGACTTAAGTACAAGAAGTCTGACTCTTCTTACTGACTATGATTTAAACCACTCCTGTGACACTAGTTATTGATTCCGATGCTTCACTTCAGGTTTACTGTATCCCTCTGACCTTCTTTTTGACGATGAAACACAGAAATTCCATCGGAATTAAATACAAAAGGCACAATGCCGACTTAAGTACAAGAAGACTGACTCTTCGTACTGACTATGTTTTGAACCATTCCTGTGACACTAGTTATAGATTACGATGATTCACTTCAGGTTTACTGTATCCCTCTGACCCTGTTATTGACGATGAAACACAGATATTGCATCGGAATTAAATAGAAAAGGCACAATGCCGACTTAAGTACAAGAAGTCTGACTCTTCTTACTGACTATGATTTAAACCATTCCTGTGACACTAGTTACTGATTCCGATGCTTCACTTCAGGTTTACTGTATCCCTCTGACCTTCTTATTGACGATGAAACATAGAAATTGCATCGGAATTAAATACAAAAGGCACAATGCCGACTTAAGTACAAGAAGACTGACACTTCCTACTGTCTATGTTTTGATCGATTCCTGTGACATTAGTTATTGATTCCGATGCTTCACTTCAGGTATACTGTATCCTTTGGACCTTCTAATTGGCGACGAAATGCGGAAATAGCTTCGGAATTAAATACTATAGGCACAATGCCGACTTAATTACAAGAAGACTGACTCTTCTTTCTGTCTATGTTTTGAACCATTCCTGTGACGCTAGTTTCAGATTCCGATGCTTCACTTCAGGGTTACTGTATCCCTTGGACCTTCTTATTGACGATGAAACACAGATATTGCATCGGAATTAAATACAAAAGGCACAATGCCGACTTAAGTACAAGAAGAATGACTCTTCCTACTGTCTATGTGTTGAACCATTCCTGTGACACTAGTTACAGATTCCGATGCTTCACTTCAGGTTTACTGTATCCCTCTGACCTTCTTTTTGACGATGAAACACAGAAATTGCATCGGAATTAAATACAAAAGGCACAATGAAGACTTAAGTACAAGAGGACTGACTCTTCGTACTGACTATGTTTTGAACCATTCCTGTGACACTAGTTATAGATTACGATGATTCACTTCAGGTTTACCGTATCCCTTGTACCTTCTTATTGACGATGAAACACAGAAATTGCATCGGAATTAAATAGAAAAGGCACAATGCCGACTGAAGTACAAGAAAACTGATTCTTCTTACTGACTATGTTTGGAACCATTCCTGTGACACTAGTTACAGATTGCGATGCCTCACTTCAGGTTTACTGTGTCCCTCTGACCCTGTTATTGACGATGAAACACAGATATTGCATCGGAATTAAATAGAAAAGGCACAATGCCGACTTAAGTACAAGAAGTCTGACTCTTCTTACTGACTATGATTTAAACCATTCCTGTGACACTAGTTATTGATTCCGATGCTTCACTTCAGGTTTACTGTATCCCTCTGACCTTCTTATTGACGATGAAACATAGAAATTGCATCGGAATTAAATACAAAAGGCACAATGCCGACTTAAGTACAAGAAGACTGACACTTCCTACTGTCTATGTTTTGATCGATTCCTGTGACATTAGTTATTGATTCCGATGCTTCACTTCAGGTTTACTGTATCCTTTGGACCTTCTAGTTGGCGACGAAATGCAGAAATAGCTTCGGAATTAAATACTAAAGGCACAATGCCGACTTAAGTACAAGAAGACTGACTCTTCTTACTGACTGTTTTGAACCATTCCTGTGACACTTGTTATTGATTCCGATGCTTCACTTCAGGTATACTGTATCCTTTGGACCTTCTAATTGGCGACGAAATGCAGAAATAGCTTCGGAATTAAATACTATAGGCACAATGCCGACTTAATTACAAGAAGACTGACTCTTCTTTCTGTCTATGTTTTGAACCATTCCTGTGACGCTAGTTACATTTTCCGTTGCTTCACTTCAGGGATACTGTATCCCTTGGACCTTCTTATTGACGATGAAACACAGATATTTCATCGGAATTAAATACAAAAGGCACAATGCCGACTTAAGTACAAGAAGAATGACTCTTCCTACTGTCTATGTGTTGAACCATTCCTGTGACACTAGTTACAGATTCCGATGCTTCACTTCAGGTTTACTGTATCCCTCTGACCTTCTTTTTGACGATGAAACACAGAAATTGCATCGGAATTAAATACAAAAGGCACAATGCCGACTTAAGTACAAGAAGACTGACACTTCCTACTGTCTATGTTTCGATCGATTCCTGTGACATTAGTTATTGATTCCGATGCTTCACTTCAGGTTTACTGTATCCTTTGCACCTTCTAATTGGCGACGAAATGCAGAAATAGCTTCGGAATTAAATACTATAGGCACAATGCCGACTTAAGTACAAGAAGACTGACTCTTCTTACTGACTGCTTTGAACCATTCCTGTGATAGTAATTATAGATTCCGATGCTTCACTTAAGGTTTACTGTATCCCTCTGACCTTCTATTCGACGATGAAACACAGAAATTGCATCGGAATTAAATACACAAGGCACAATGCCGACTTAAGTACAAGAAGACTGACTGTTCTTACTGAATGTGTTTTGAACTATTCCTGTGACACTAGTTATAGATTCCGATGCTTCACTTCAGGTTTACTGTATCCCTTGCACCTTCTTATTGACGATGAAACACAGATATTGCATCGGAATTATTTTCAAAATGTACAATGCCGACTTAAGTACAGGAAGACTGACCCTTCTTACTGTCTATGTTTAGAACAATTCCTGTGACACTAGTTACAGATTCCGATGCTTCACTTCAGGTTTACTTTATCCCTCTGACCTTGTAAATGACGTTGAATCACAGAAATTGCATCGGAATTAAACACAAAAGGCACAATGCCGACTTAAGTACAAGAATACTGACTCTTCGTACCGACTATGTTTTAACCATTCCTGTGACACTAGTTATAGATTACGATGATTCACTTCAGGTTTACTGTATCCCTTGGACCTTCTTATTGACGATGAAACACAGAAATTGCATCGGAATTAAATAGAAAAGGCACAGTGCCGACTTAAGTCCAAGAAGACTGACTCTTCTTACTGACTATGTTTGGAACCATTCCTGTGACACTAGTTATAGATTCCGATGCCTCAGATCAGGTTTACTGTATCCCTCTGACATTCGTATTGACGATGAAACACAGATATTGCATCGGAATTAAATAGAAAAGGCACAATGCCGACTTAAGTACAAGAAGACTGACTCTTCTATCTGACTATGTTTTGAACCATTCCTGTGACACTAGTTATAGATTCTGATGCTTCACTTCAGGTTTACTGTATCCCTCTGACCATCTTATTGACGATGAAACACAGAAATTGCATCGGAATTAAATACAAAAGGCACAATGCCAACTTAAGTACAAGAAGACTGACTCATCCTACTGTGTATGTTTTGAACGATTCCTGTGACATTAGTTATTGATTCCGATGATCCACTTCAGGTTTACTGTATCCTTTGGACCTTCTAATTGCCGACGAAATGCAGAAATAGCTTCGAAATTAAATACAAAAGGCACAATGCCGACCTAAGTACAAGAAGACTGACTCTTCTTACTGACTGTTTTGAACCATTCCTGTGACACTTGTTATAGATTCCGATGCTTCGCTTCAGGTTTACTCTATCCCTACGACTTTCTTATTGACGATGAAACACAGAAATTGTATCGGAATTAAATAGAAAGGCACAATGCCGACATAAGTACAAGAAGACTGACTCTTCCTACTGTCTATGCTTTTGAACCTTCCTGTCACACTAGTTATAGATTCCGATGCTTCACTTCAGGTTTACTGTATCCCTTGGACCTTTTTATTGACGATGAAACACAGAAATTGCATCGGAATTAAATACAAAAGGCACAATGCCGACTTAAGTACAAGAAGACTGACCCTTCTTACTGTCTATGTTTAGAACCATTCCTGTGACACTAGTTATAGATTCTGATGCTTCACTTCAGGTTTACTGTATTTCTTGCACCTTCTTATTGACGATGAAACACAGATATTGCATCGGAATTAAATACTAAAGGCACAATGTCGGCTTAAGTACAAGAAGTCTGACCCTTCTTACTGTCTATGTTTAGAACCACTCCTGTGACACTAGTTATATATTCCAATGTTTCACTTCAGGTTTACTGTATCCCTGTGACCTTATTGACGATGAAACACAGAAATTGCATCGGAATTAAATACAAAAGGCACAATGCCGACTTAAGTACAAAAAGACTGACTCTTCTTACTGTCTATGTTTGAACGATTCCTGTGACATTAGTTATAAATTCCGATGCTTCACTTCAGGTTTACTAAACCCTTTGGACTTTCTTATTGGCGACGAAATACAGAAATTGCATTGGAATTAAATAGATAAGGCACATTGCCGACGTAAGTACAAGAGCACTGACTCTTCTTACTGTCTATGTTTTGAACCTTTCCTATGCCACTAGTTATAGATTCCGATGCTCACTTCAGGTTTACTGTATCCCTTGGACCATCTTATTGACGATGACACACAGAAAATGCATCGGAATTAAATACAAAAGGCACAATGCCGACTTAAGTACAAGAAGATTGACTCTTCTTACTGACTGTTTTGAACCATTCCTGTGACACTAGTTATAGATTCCGATGCTTCACTTCAGGAATACTGTATCCCTCTGAACTCTTTGACGATGAAACACAGAAATTGCATCGGAATTAAATACAAAAGGCACAATGCCGACTTAAGTACAAGAAGACTGACCCTTCTTACTGTCTACTTTTAGAACCACTCCTGCGACACTAGTTATAGATTCCGATGCTTCACTTCACGTTTACTGTATCCCATGCACCTTCTTATTGACGATGAAACACAGAAATTGCATCGGAATTAAATACAAAAATCACAATGCCGACTTAAGTACAAGAAGACTGACTCTTCGTACTGACTATGTTTTGAACCATTCCTGTGACACTAGTTATAGATTACGATGATTCACTTCAGGTTTACCGTATCCCTTGTACCTTCTTATTGACGATGAAACACAGAAATTGCATCGGAATTAAATAGAAAAGGCACAATGCCGACTGAAGTACAAGAAGACTGATTCTTCTTACTGACTATGTTTGGAACCATTCCTGTGACACTAGTTACAGTTTGCGATGCCTCACTTCAGGTTTACTGTATCCCTCTGACCCTGTTATTGACGATGAAACACAGATATTGCATCGGAATTAAATAGAAAAGGCACAATGCCGACTTAAGTACAAGAAGTCTGACTCTTCTTACTGACTATGATTTAAACCATTCCTGTGACACTAGTTATTGATTCCGATGCTTCACTTCAGGTTTACTGTATCCCTCTGTCCTCCTTATTGACGATGAAACATAGAAATTGCATCGGAATTAAATACAAAAGGCACAATGCCGACTTAAGTACAAGAAGACTGACACTTCCTACTGTCTATGTTTTGATCGATTCCTGTGACATTAGTTATTGATTCCGATGCTTCACTTCAGGTTTACTGTATCCTTTGGACCTTCTAATTGTGCGACGAAATGCAGAAATAGCTTCGGAATTAAATACTAAAGGCACAATGCCGACATAAGTACAAGAAGACTGACTCTTCTTACTGACTGTTTTGAACCATTCCTGTGACACTTGTTATTGATTCCGATGCTTCACTTCAGGTATACTGTATCCTTTGGACCTTCTAATTGGCGACGAAATGCAGAAATAGCTTCGGAATTAAATACTATAGGCACAATGCCGACTTAATTACAAGAAGACTGACTCTTCTTTCTGTCTATGTTTTGAACCATTCCTGTGACGCTAGTTACAGATTCCGATGCTTCACTTCAGGGTTACTGTATCCCTTGGACCTTCTTATTGACGATGAAACACAGATATTGCATCGGAATTAAATACCAAAGGCACAATGCCGACTTAAGTACAAGAAGACTGACTCTTCCTACAGTCTATGTTTTGAACCATTCCTGTGATAGTAGTTATAGATTCCGATGCTTCACTTAAGGTTTACTGTATCCCTCTGACCTTCTATTCGACGATGAAACACAGAAATTGCATCGGAATTAAATAGAAAAGGCACAATGCCGACTGAAGTACAAGAAGACTGATTCTTCTTACTGACTATGTTTGGAACCATTCCTGTGACACTAGTTACAGTTTGCGATGCCTCACTTCAGGTTTACTGTATCCCTCTGACCCTGTTATTGACGATGAAACACAGATATTGCATCGGAATTAAATAGAAAAGGCACAATGCCGACTTAAGTACAAGAAGTCTGACTCTTCTTACTGACTATGATTTAAACCATTCCTGTGACACTAGTTATTGATTCCGATGCTTCACTTCAGGTTTACTTTATCCCTCTGACCTTGTAATTGACGTTGAATCACAGAAATTGCATCGGAATTAAATACAAAAGGCACAATGCCGGCTTAAGTACCAGAAGACTGACTCTTCGTACCGACTATGTTTTAACCATTCCTGTGACACTAGTTATAGATTACGATGATTCACTTCAGGTTTACTGTATCCCTTGGACCTTCTTATTGACGATGAAACACAGAAATTGCATCGGAATTAAATAGAAAAGGCACAGTGCCGACCTAAGTCCAAGAAGACTGACTCTTCTTACTGACTATGTTTGGAACCATTCCTGTGACACTAGTTATAGATTCCGATGCCTCACTTCAGGTTTACTGTATCCCTCTGACATTCGTATTGACGATGAAACGCAGATATTGCATCGGAATTAAATAGACAAGGCACAATGCCGACTTAAGTACAAGAAGACTGACTCTTCTTTCTGACTATGTTTTGAACCATTCCTGTGACACTAGTTATAGATTCTGATGCTTCACTTCAGGTTTACTGTATCCCTCTGACCTTCTTATTGACGATGAAACACAGAAATTGCATCGGATTTAAATAGAAAAGGCACAATGCCGACATAAGTACAAGAAGACTGACTTTTCTTTCTGTCTATGTTTTGATCCCATTCCTGTGACTCTAGTTACAGATTCCGTTGCTTCACTTCAGGGTTACTGTATCCCTTGGACGTTCTTATTCACGATGAAACACAGATATTGCATCGGAATTAAATGCAAATGGCACAATGCCGACTTAAGTACAAGAAGACTGACTCTTCCTACTGTCTATGTTTTGAACAATTCCTATGACACTAGTTACAGATTCCGATGCTTCACTTAAGGTTTACTGTATCCCTCTGACCTTCTTTTTGACGATGAAACACAGATATTGCATCGGAATTAAATACAAAAGGCACAATGCCAACTTAAGTACAAGAAGACTGACTCATCCTACTGTCTATGTTTTGAACGATTCCTGTGACATTAGTTATTGATTCCGATGATACACTTCAGGTTTACTGTATCCTTTGGACCTTCTAATTGCCGACGAAATGCAGAAAAAGCTTCGAAATGAAATACAAAAGGCACAATGCCGACCTAAGTACAAGAAGACTGACATTTCTTACTGACTGTTTTGAACCATTCCTGTGACACTTGTTATAGATTCCGATGCTTCGCTTCAGGTTTACTCTATCCCTACGACTTTCTTATTGACGATGAAACACAGAAATTGCATCGGAATTAAATAGAAAGGCACAATGCCGACATAAGTACAAGAAGACTGACTCTTCCTACTGTCTATGCTTTTGAACCTTTCCTGTCACACTAGATATAGATTCCGATGCTTCACTTCAGGTTTACTGTATCCCTTGGACCTTTTTATTGACGATGAAACACAGAAAATGCATCGGAATTAAATAAAAAAGGCACAATGCCGACTTAAGTACAAGAAGATTGACTCTTCTTACTGACTGTTTGAATCATTCCTGTGACACTAGTTGTAGATTCCGATGCTTCACTTCAGGTTTACTGTATCCCTCTGACCTTTTTATTGACGATGAAACACAGAAATTGCATCGGAATTAAATACAAAAGGCACAATGCCGACTTAAGTACAAGAAGACTGACCCTTCTTACTGTCTATGTTTAGAGCCATTCCTACGACACTAGTTATAGATTCCGATGCTTCACTTCAGGTATACTGTATCGCTTGCACCTTCTTAATGGCGATGAAAGACAGATATTGCATCGGAATTAAATACAAAAAGCACAATGCCGACTTATGTACAAGAAGACTGACCCTTCTTACTGTCTATGTTTAGAACCATTCCTGTGACACTAGTTATAGATTCCGATGCTTCACTTCAGGTTTACTGTATCCCTCTGACCTTCTTATTGACGATGAAACACAGTAATTGCATCGCAATTAAATACAAAAGGCACAATGCCGACGTAAGTACAATAAAACTGACTCTTCGTAGTGACTATGTTTTGAACCATTCTTGTGACACTAGTTATAGATTACGATGATTCACTTCAGGTTTACTGTATCCCTTGGACCTTATTATTGACGATGAAACACAGAAATTGCATCGGAATTAAATAGAAAAGGCACAATGCCGACTTAAGTACAAGAAGACTGACTCTTCTTTCTGTCTATATTTTGAACCATTCCCGTGACGCTACTTACAGATTCCGATGCTTCACTACAGGGATATTGTATCCCTTGGACCTTCTTATTGACGATGAAACTCAGATATTGCATCGGAATTAAATACAAAAGGCACAATGCCGACATAAGTACAAGAAGACTGACTCTTCCTACTGTCTATGTTTTGAACCATTCCTGTGACATTAGTTTTTATTCCGATGCCTCACTTCAGGTTTACTGTATCCCTCTGACCCTGTAATTGACGATGAAACACAGATATTGCATCGGAATTAAATAGAAAAGGCACAATGCCGACTTAAGTACAAGAAGTCTGACTCTTCTTACTGACTATGATTTAAACCATTCCTGTGACACTAGTTATTGATTCCGATGCTTCACTTCAGGTTTACTGCATCCCTCTGACCTTCTTATTGACGATGAAACATAGAAATTGCATCGGAATTAAATAGAAAAGGCACAATGCCGACTTAAGTACAAGAAGACTGACTCTTTTTACTGTCCATGTTTTGAACCATTCCTGCGACACTAGTTATAGATTCCGATGCTTCAATTCAGGTTTACTGTGTCCCTTGGACCTTCTTATTGACGATGAAACACAGAAATTGCATCGGAATGAAATAGAAATGGCACAATGCCGACTTAATTACAAGAAGACTGACTCTTCTATCTGTCTATGTTTTGAACCATTCCTGTGACGCTAGTTACAGATTCCGATGCTTCACTTCAGGGTTACTGTATCCCTTGGACCTTCTTATTGACGATGAAACACAGATATTGCATCGGAATTAAATACAAAAGGCACAATGCCGGCTTAAGTACAAGAAGAATGACTCTTCCTACTGACTGTTTTGAACCATTCCTGTGACACTTGTTATTGATTCCGATGCTTCACTTCAGGTATACTGTATCCTTTGGACCTTCTAATTGGCGACGAAATGCAGAAATAGCTTCGGAATTAAATACTATAGGCACAATGCCGACTTAATTACAAGAAGACTGACTCTTCTTTCTGTCTATGTTTTGAACCATTCCTGTGACGCTAGTTACATTTTCCGTTGCTTCACTTCAGGGTTACTGTATCCCTTGGACCTTCTTATTGACGATGAAACACAGATATTTCATCGGAATTAAATACAAAAGGCACAATGCCGACTTAAGTACAAGAAGAATGACTCTTCCTACTGTCTATGTGTTGAACCATTCCTGTGACACTAGTTACAGATTCCGATGCTTCACTTCAGGTTTACTGTATCCCTCTGACCTTCTTTTTGACGATGAAACACAGAAATTGCATCGGAATTAAATACAAAAGGCACAATGCCGACTTAAGTACAAGAAGACTGACACTTCCTACTGTCTATGTTTCGATCGATTCCTGTGACATTAGTTATTGATTCCGATGCTTCACTTCAGGTTTACTGTATCCTTTGCACCTTCTAATTGGCGACGAAATGCAGAAATAGCTTCGGAATTAAATACTATAGGCACAATGCCGACTTAAGTACAAGAAGACTGACTCTTCTTACTGACTGCTTTGAACCATTCCTGTGATAGTAATTATAGATTCCGATGCTTCACTTAAGGTTTACTGTATCCCTCTGACCTTCTATTCGACGATGAAACACAGAAATTGCATCGGAATTAAATACACAAGGCACAATGCCGACTTAAGTACAAGAAGACTGACTGTTCTTACTGAATGTGTTTTGAACTATTCCTGTGACACTAGTTATAGATTCCGATGCTTCACTTCAGGTTTACTGTATCCCTTGCACCTTCTTATTGACGATGAAACACAGATATTGCATCGGAATTATTTTCAAAATGTACAATGCCGACTTAAGTACAGGAAGACTGACCCTTCTTACTGTCTATGTTTAGAACAATTCCTGTGACACTAGTTACAGATTCCGATGCTTCACTTCAGGTTTACTTTATCCCTCTGACCTTGTAAATGACGTTGAATCACAGAAATTGCATCGGAATTAAACACAAAAGGCACAATGCCGACTTAAGTACAAGAATACTGACTCTTCGTACCGACTATGTTTTAACCATTCCTGTGACACTAGTTATAGATTACGATGATTCACTTCAGGTTTACTGTATCCCTTGGACCTTCTTATTGACGATGAAACACAGAAATTGCATCGGAATTAAATAGAAAAGGCACAGTGCCGACTTAAGTCCAAGAAGACTGACTCTTCTTACTGACTATGTTTGGAACCATTCCTGTGACACTAGTTATAGATTCCGATGCCTCAGATCAGGTTTACTGTATCCCTCTGACATTCGTATTGACGATGAAACACAGATATTGCATCGGAATTAAATAGAAAAGGCACAATGCCGACTTAAGTACAAGAAGACTGACTCTTCTATCTGACTATGTTTTGAACCATTCCTGTGACACTAGTTATAGATTCTGATGCTTCACTTCAGGTTTACTGTATCCCTCTGACCATCTTATTGACGATGAAACACAGAAATTGCATCGGAATTAAATACAAAAGGCACAATGCCAACTTAAGTACAAGAAGACTGACTCATCCTACTGTGTATGTTTTGAACGATTCCTGTGACATTAGTTATTGATTCCGATGATCCACTTCAGGTTTACTGTATCCTTTGGACCTTCTAATTGCCGACGAAATGCAGAAATAGCTTCGAAATTAAATACAAAAGGCACAATGCCGACCTAAGTACAAGAAGACTGACTCTTCTTACTGACTGTTTTGAACCATTCCTGTGACACTTGTTATAGATTCCGATGCTTCGCTTCAGGTTTACTCTATCCCTACGACTTTCTTATTGACGATGAAACACAGAAATTGCATCGGAATTAAATAGAAAGGCACAATGCCGACATAAGTACAAGAAGACTGACTCTTCCTACTGTCTATGCTTTTGAACCTTCCTGTCACACTAGTTATAGATTCCGATGCTTCACTTCAGGTTTACTGTATCCCTTGGACCTTTTTATTGACGATGAAACACAGAAATTGCATCGGAATTAAATACAAAAGGCACAATGCCGACTTAAGTACAAGAAGACTGACCCTTCTTACTGTCTATGTTTAGAACCATTCCTGTGACACTAGTTATAGATTCTGATGCTTCACTTCAGGTTTACTGTATTTCTTGCACCTTCTTATTGACGATGAAACACAGATATTGCATCGGAATTAAATACTAAAGGCACAATGTCGGCTTAAGTACAAGAAGTCTGACCCTTCTTACTGTCTATGTTTAGAACCACTCCTGTGACACTAGTTATATATTCCAATGTTTCACTTCAGGTTTACTGTATCCCTGTGACCTTATTGACGATGAAACACAGAAATTGCATCGGAATTAAATACAAAAGGCACAATGCCGACTTAAGTACAAAAAGACTGACTCTTCTTACTGTCTATGTTTGAACGATTCCTGTGACATTAGTTATAAATTCCGATGCTTCACTTCAGGTTTACTAAACCCTTTGGACTTTCTTATTGGCGACGAAATACAGAAATTGCATTGGAATTAAATAGATAAGGCACATTGCCGACGTAAGTACAAGAGCACTGACTCTTCTTACTGTCTATGTTTTGAACCTTTCCTGTGCCACTAGTTATAGATTCCGATGCTCACTTCAGGTTTACTGTATCCCTTGGACCATCTTATT
This sequence comes from Schistocerca serialis cubense, assembly GCF_023864345.2. Classification (NCBI taxonomy): domain Eukaryota; kingdom Metazoa; phylum Arthropoda; class Insecta; order Orthoptera; family Acrididae; genus Schistocerca; species Schistocerca serialis. The sequence goes on from NC_064643.1 coordinate 21,724,245, forward strand.
GACGATGACACACAGAAAATGCATCGGAATTAAATACAAAAGGCACAATGCCGACTTAAGTACAAGAAGATTGACTCTTCTTACTGACTGTTTTGAACCATTCCTGTGACACTAGTTATAGATTCCGATGCTTCACTTCAGGAATACTGTATCCCTCTGAATTCTTTGACGATGAAACACAGAAATTGCATCGGAATTAAAAACAAAAGGCACAATGCCGACTTAAGTACAAGAAGACTGACCCTTCTTACTGTCTACTTTTAGAACCACTCCTGCGACACTAGTTATAGATTCCGATGCTTCACTTCACGTTTACTGTATCCCATGCACCTTCTTATTGACGATGAAACACAGAAATTGCATCGGAATTAAATACAAAAATCACAATGCCGACTTAAGTACAAGAAGACTGACTCTTCGTACTGACTATGTTTTGAACCATTCCTGTGACACTAGTTATAGATTACGATGATTCACTTCAGGTTTACCGTATCCCTTGTACCTTCTTATTGACGATGAAACACAGAAATTGCATCGGAATTAAATAGAAAAGGCACAATGCCGACTGAAGTACAAGAAGACTGATTCTTCTTACTGACTATGTTTGGAACCATTCCTGTGACACTAGTTACAGTTTGCGATGCCTCACTTCAGGTTTACTGTATCCCTCTGACCCTGTTATTGACGATGAAACACAGATATTGCATCGGAATTAAATAGAAAAGGCACAATGCCGACTTAAGTACAAGAAGTCTGACTCTTCTTACTGACTATGATTTAAACCATTCCTGTGACACTAGTTATTGATTCCGATGCTTCACTTCAGGTTTACTGTATCCCTCTGTCCTCCTTATTGACGATGAAACATAGAAATTGCATCGGAATTAAATACAAAAGGCACAATGCCGACTTAAGTACAAGAAGACTGACACTTCCTACTGTCTATGTTTTGATCGATTCCTGTGACATTAGTTATTGATTCCGATGCTTCACTTCAGGTTTACTGTATCCTTTGGACCTTCTAATTGTGCGACGAAATGCAGAAATAGCTTCGGAATTAAATACTAAAGGCACAATGCCGACATAAGTACAAGAAGACTGACTCTTCTTACTGACTGTTTTGAACCATTCCTGTGACACTTGTTATTGATTCCGATGCTTCACTTCAGGTATACTGTATCCTTTGGACCTTCTAATTGGCGACGAAATGCAGAAATAGCTTCGGAATTAAATACTATAGGCACAATGCCGACTTAATTACAAGAAGACTGACTCTTCTTTCTGTCTATGTTTTGAACCATTCCTGTGACGCTAGTTACAGATTCCGATGCTTCACTTCAGGGTTACTGTATCCCTTGGACCTTCTTATTGACGATGAAACACAGATATTGCATCGGAATTAAATACCAAAGGCACAATGCCGACTTAAGTACAAGAAGACTGACTCTTCCTACAGTCTATGTTTTGAACCATTCCTGTGATAGTAGTTATAGATTCCGATGCTTCACTTAAGGTTTACTGTATCCCTCTGACCTTCTATTCGACGATGAAACACAGAAATTGCATCGGAATTAAATAGAAAAGGCACAATGCCGACTGAAGTACAAGAAGACTGATTCTTCTTACTGACTATGTTTGGAACCATTCCTGTGACACTAGTTACAGTTTGCGATGCCTCACTTCAGGTTTACTGTATCCCTCTGACCCTGTTATTGACGATGAAACACAGATATTGCATCGGAATTAAATAGAAAAGGCACAATGCCGACTTAAGTACAAGAAGTCTGACTCTTCTTACTGACTATGATTTAAACCATTCCTGTGACACTAGTTATTGATTCCGATGCTTCACTTCAGGTTTACTTTATCCCTCTGACCTTGTAATTGACGTTGAATCACAGAAATTGCATCGGAATTAAATACAAAAGGCACAATGCCGGCTTAAGTACCAGAAGACTGACTCTTCGTACCGACTATGTTTTAACCATTCCTGTGACACTAGTTATAGATTACGATGATTCACTTCAGGTTTACTGTATCCCTTGGACCTTCTTATTGACGATGAAACACAGAAATTGCATCGGAATTAAATAGAAAAGGCACAGTGCCGACCTAAGTCCAAGAAGACTGACTCTTCTTACTGACTATGTTTGGAACCATTCCTGTGACACTAGTTATAGATTCCGATGCCTCACTTCAGGTTTACTGTATCCCTCTGACATTCGTATTGACGATGAAACGCAGATATTGCATCGGAATTAAATAGACAAGGCACAATGCCGACTTAAGTACAAGAAGACTGACTCTTCTTTCTGACTATGTTTTGAACCATTCCTGTGACACTAGTTATAGATTCTGATGCTTCACTTCAGGTTTACTGTATCCCTCTGACCTTCTTATTGACGATGAAACACAGAAATTGCATCGGATTTAAATAGAAAAGGCACAATGCCGACATAAGTACAAGAAGACTGACTTTTCTTTCTGTCTATGTTTTGATCCCATTCCTGTGACTCTAGTTACAGATTCCGTTGCTTCACTTCAGGGTTACTGTATCCCTTGGACGTTCTTATTCACGATGAAACACAGATATTGCATCGGAATTAAATGCAAATGGCACAATGCCGACTTAAGTACAAGAAGACTGACTCTTCCTACTGTCTATGTTTTGAACAATTCCTATGACACTAGTTACAGATTCCGATGCTTCACTTAAGGTTTACTGTATCCCTCTGACCTTCTTTTTGACGATGAAACACAGATATTGCATCGGAATTAAATACAAAAGGCACAATGCCAACTTAAGTACAAGAAGACTGACTCATCCTACTGTCTATGTTTTGAACGATTCCTGTGACATTAGTTATTGATTCCGATGATACACTTCAGGTTTACTGTATCCTTTGGACCTTCTAATTGCCGACGAAATGCAGAAAAAGCTTCGAAATGAAATACAAAAGGCACAATGCCGACCTAAGTACAAGAAGACTGACATTTCTTACTGACTGTTTTGAACCATTCCTGTGACACTTGTTATAGATTCCGATGCTTCGCTTCAGGTTTACTCTATCCCTACGACTTTCTTATTGACGATGAAACACAGAAATTGCATCGGAATTAAATAGAAAGGCACAATGCCGACATAAGTACAAGAAGACTGACTCTTCCTACTGTCTATGCTTTTGAACCTTTCCTGTCACACTAGATATAGATTCCGATGCTTCACTTCAGGTTTACTGTATCCCTTGGACCTTTTTATTGACGATGAAACACAGAAAATGCATCGGAATTAAATAAAAAAGGCACAATGCCGACTTAAGTACAAGAAGATTGACTCTTCTTACTGACTGTTTGAATCATTCCTGTGACACTAGTTGTAGATTCCGATGCTTCACTTCAGGTTTACTGTATCCCTATGACCTTTTTATTGACGATGAAACACAGAAATTGCATCGGAATTAAATACAAAAGGCACAATGCCGACTTAAGTACAAGAAGACTGACCCTTCTTACTGTCTATGTTTAGAGCCATTCCTACGACACTAGTTATAGATTCCGATGCTTCACTTCAGGTATACTGTATCGCTTGCACCTTCTTAATGGCGATGAAAGACAGATATTGCATCGGAATTAAATACAAAAAGCACAATGCCGACTTATGTACAAGAAGACTGACCCTTCTTACTGTCTATGTTTAGAACCATTCCTGTGACACTAGTTATAGATTCCGATGCTTCACTTCAGGTTTACTGTATCCCTCTGACCTTCTTATTGACGATGAAACACAGTAATTGCATCGCAATTAAATACAAAAGGCACAATGCCGACGTAAGTACAATAAAACTGACTCTTCGTAGTGACTATGTTTTGAACCATTCTTGTGACACTAGTTATAGATTACGATGATTCACTTCAGGTTTACTGTATCCCTTGGACCTTATTATTGACGATGAAACACAGAAATTGCATCGGAATTAAATAGAAAAGGCACAATGCCGACTTAAGTACAAGAAGACTGACTCTTCTTTCTGTCTATATTTTGAACCATTCCTGTGACGCTACTTACAGATTCCGATGCTTCACTACAGGGATATTGTATCCCTTGGACCTTCTTATTGACGATGAAACTCAGATATTGCATCGGAATTAAATACAAAAGGCACAATGCCGACATAAGTACAAGAAGACTGACTCTTCCTACTGTCTATGTTTTGAACCATTCCTGTGACATTAGTTTTTATTCCGATGCCTCACTTCAGGTTTACTGTATCCCTCTGACCCTGTAATTGACGATGAAACACAGATATTGCATCGGAATTAAATAGAAAAGGCACAATGCCGACTTAAGTACAAGAAGTCTGACTCTTCTTACTGACTATGATTTAAACCATTCCTGTGACACTAGTTATTGATTCCGATGCTTCACTTCAGGTTTACTGCATCCCTCTGACCTTCTTATTGACGATGAAACATAGAAATTGCATCGGAATTAAATAGAAAAGGCACAATGCCGACTTAAGTACAAGAAGACTGACTCTTTTTACTGTCCATGTTTTGAACCATTCCTGCGACACTAGTTATAGATTCCGATGCTTCAATTCAGGTTTACTGTGTCCCTTGGACCTTCTTATTGACGATGAAACACAGAAATTGCATCGGAATTAAATAGAAATGGCACAATGCCGACTTAATTACAAGAAGACTGACTCTTCTTTCTGTCTATGTTTTGAACCATTCCTGTGACGCTAGTTACAGATTCCGATGCTTCACTTCAGGGTTACTGTATCCCTTGGACCTTCTTATTGACGATGAAACACAGATATTGCATCGGAATTAAATACAAAAGGCACAATGCCGGCTTAAGTACAAGAAGAATGACTCTTCCTACTGACTGTTTTGAACCATTCCTGTGACACTTGTTATTGATTCCGATGCTTCACTTCAGGTATACTGTATCCTTTGGACCTTCTAATTGGCGACGAAATGCAGAAATAGCTTCGGAATTAAATACTATAGGCACAATGCCGACTTAATTACAAGAAGACTGACTCTTCTTTCTGTCTATGTTTTGAACCATTCCTGTGACGCTAGTTACATTTTCCGTTGCTTCACTTCAGGGTTACTGTATCCCTTGGACCTTCTTATTGACGATGAAACACAGATATTTCATCGGAATTAAATACAAAAGGCACAATGCCGACTTAAGTACAAGAAGAATGACTCTTCCTACTGTCTATGTGTTGAACCATTCCTGTGACACTAGTTACAGATTCCGATGCTTCACTTCAGGTTTACTGTATCCCTCTGACCTTCTTTTTGACGATGAAACACAGAAATTGCATCGGAATTAAATACAAAAGGCACAATGCCGACTTAAGTACAAGAAGACTGACACTTCCTACTGTCTATGTTTCGATCGATTCCTGTGACATTAGTTATTGATTCCGATGCTTCACTTCAGGTTTACTGTATCCTTTGCACCTTCTAATTGGCGACGAAATGCAGAAATAGCTTCGGAATTAAATACTATAGGCACAATGCCGACTTAAGTACAAGAAGACTGACTCTTCTTACTGACTGCTTTGAACCATTCCTGTGATAGTAATTATAGATTCCGATGCTTCACTTAAGGTTTACTGTATCCCTCTGACCTTCTATTCGACGATGAAACACAGAAATTGCATCGGAATTAAATACACAAGGCACAATGCCGACTTAAGTACAAGAAGACTGACTGTTCTTACTGAATGTGTTTTGAACTATTCCTGTGACACTAGTTATAGATTCCGATGCTTCACTTCAGGTTTACTGTATCCCTTGCACCTTCTTATTGACGATGAAACACAGATATTGCATCGGAATTATTTTCAAAATGTACAATGCCGACTTAAGTACAGGAAGACTGACCCTTCTTACTGTCTATGTTTAGAACAATTCCTGTGACACTAGTTACAGATTCCGATGCTTCACTTCAGGTTTACTTTATCCCTCTGACCTTGTAAATGACGTTGAATCACAGAAATTGCATCGGAATTAAACACAAAAGGCACAATGCCGACTTAAGTACAAAAAGACTGACTCTTCTTACTGTCTATGTTTGAACGATTCCTGTGACATTAGTTATAAATTCCGATGCTTCACTTCAGGTTTACTAAACCCTTTGGACTTTCTTATTGGCGACGAAATACAGAAATTGCATTGGAATTAAATAGATAAGGCACATTGCCGACGTAAGTACAAGAGCACTGACTCTTCTTACTGTCTATGTTTTGAACCTTTCCTGTGCCACTAGTTATAGATTCCGATGCTCACTTCAGGTTTACTGTATCCCTTGGACCATCTTATTGACGATGACACACAGAAAATGCATCGGAATTAAATACAAAAGGCACAATGCCGACTTAAGTACAAGAAGATTGACTCTTCTTACTGACTGTTTTGAACCATTCCTGTGACACTAGTTATAGATTCCGATGCTTCACTTCAGGAATACTGTATCCCTCTGAACTCTTTGACGATGAAACACAGAAATTGCATCGGAATTAAATACAAAAGGCACAATGCCGACTTAAGTACAAGAAGACTGACCCTTCTTACTGTCTACTTTTAGAACCACTCCTGCGACACTAGTTATAGATTCCGATGCTTCACTTCACGTTTACTGTATCCCATGCACCTTCTTATTGACGATGAAACACAGAAATTGCATCGGAATTAAATACAAAAATCACAATGCCGACTTAAGTACAAGAAGACTGACTCTTCGTACTGACTATGTTTTGAACCATTCCTGTGACACTAGTTATAGATTACGATGATTCACTTCAGGTTTACCGTATCCCTTGTACCTTCTTATTGACGATGAAACACAGAAATTGCATCGGAATTAAATAGAAAAGGCACAATGCCGACTGAAGTACAAGAAGACTGATTCTTCTTACTGACTATGTTTGGAACCATTCCTGTGACACTAGTTACAGTTTGCGATGCCTCACTTCAGGTTTACTGTATCCCTCTGACCCTGTTATTGACGATGAAACACAGATATTGCATCGGAATTAAATAGAAAAGGCACAATGCCGACTTAAGTACAAGAAGTCTGACTCTTCTTACTGACTATGATTTAAACCATTCCTGTGACACTAGTTATTGATTCCGATGCTTCACTTCAGGTTTACTGTATCCCTCTGTCCTCCTTATTGACGATGAAACATAGAAATTGCATCGGAATTAAATACAAAAGGCACAATGCCGACTTAAGTACAAGAAGACTGACACTTCCTACTGTCTATGTTTTGATCGATTCCTGTGACATTAGTTATTGATTCCGATGCTTCACTTCAGGTTTACTGTATCCTTTGGACCTTCTAATTGTGCGACGAAATGCAGAAATAGCTTCGGAATTAAATACTAAAGGCACAATGCCGACATAAGTACAAGAAGACTGACTCTTCTTACTGACTGTTTTGAACCATTCCTGTGACACTTGTTATTGATTCCGATGCTTCACTTCAGGTATACTGTATCCTTTGGACCTTCTAATTGGCGACGAAATGCAGAAATAGCTTCGGAATTAAATACTATAGGCACAATGCCGACTTAATTACAAGAAGACTGACTCTTCTTTCTGTCTATGTTTTGAACCATTCCTGTGACGCTAGTTACAGATTCCGATGCTTCACTTCAGGGTTACTGTATCCCTTGGACCTTCTTATTGACGATGAAACACAGATATTGCATCGGAATTAAATACCAAAGGCACAATGCCGACTTAAGTACAAGAAGACTGACTCTTCCTACAGTCTATGTTTTGAACCATTCCTGTGATAGTAGTTATAGATTCCGATGCTTCACTTAAGGTTTACTGTATCCCTCTGACCTTCTATTCGACGATGAAACACAGAAATTGCATCGGAATTAAATAGAAAAGGCACAATGCCGACTGAAGTACAAGAAGACTGATTCTTCTTACTGACTATGTTTGGAACCATTCCTGTGACACTAGTTACAGTTTGCGATGCCTCACTTCAGGTTTACTGTATCCCTCTGACCCTGTTATTGACGATGAAACACAGATATTGCATCGGAATTAAATAGAAAAGGCACAATGCCGACTTAAGTACAAGAAGTCTGACTCTTCTTACTGACTATGATTTAAACCATTCCTGTGACACTAGTTATTGATTCCGATGCTTCACTTCAGGTTTACTTTATCCCTCTGACCTTGTAATTGACGTTGAATCACAGAAATTGCATCGGAATTAAATACAAAAGGCACAATGCCGGCTTAAGTACCAGAAGACTGACTCTTCGTACCGACTATGTTTTAACCATTCCTGTGACACTAGTTATAGATTACGATGATTCACTTCAGGTTTACTGTATCCCTTGGACCTTCTTATTGACGATGAAACACAGAAATTGCATCGGAATTAAATAGAAAAGGCACAGTGCCGACCTAAGTCCAAGAAGACTGACTCTTCTTACTGACTATGTTTGGAACCATTCCTGTGACACTAGTTATAGATTCCGATGCCTCACTTCAGGTTTACTGTATCCCTCTGACATTCGTATTGACGATGAAACGCAGATATTGCATCGGAATTAAATAGACAAGGCACAATGCCGACTTAAGTACAAGAAGACTGACTCTTCTTTCTGACTATGTTTTGAACCATTCCTGTGACACTAGTTATAGATTCTGATGCTTCACTTCAGGTTTACTGTATCCCTCTGACCTTCTTATTGACGATGAAACACAGAAATTGCATCGGATTTAAATAGAAAAGGCACAATGCCGACATAAGTACAAGAAGACTGACTTTTCTTTCTGTCTATGTTTTGATCCCATTCCTGTGACTCTAGTTACAGATTCCGTTGCTTCACTTCAGGGTTACTGTATCCCTTGGACGTTCTTATTCACGATGAAACACAGATATTGCATCGGAATTAAATGCAAATGGCACAATGCCGACTTAAGTACAAGAAGACTGACTCTTCCTACTGTCTATGTTTTGAACAATTCCTATGACACTAGTTACAGATTCCGATGCTTCACTTAAGGTTTACTGTATCCCTCTGACCTTCTTTTTGACGATGAAACACAGATATTGCATCGGAATTAAATACAAAAGGCACAATGCCAACTTAAGTACAAGAAGACTGACTCATCCTACTGTCTATGTTTTGAACGATTCCTGTGACATTAGTTATTGATTCCGATGATACACTTCAGGTTTACTGTATCCTTTGGACCTTCTAATTGCCGACGAAATGCAGAAAAAGCTTCGAAATGAAATACAAAAGGCACAATGCCGACCTAAGTACAAGAAGACTGACATTTCTTACTGACTGTTTTGAACCATTCCTGTGACACTTGTTATAGATTCCGATGCTTCGCTTCAGGTTTACTCTATCCCTACGACTTTCTTATTGACGATGAAACACAGAAATTGCATCGGAATTAAATAGAAAGGCACAATGCCGACATAAGTACAAGAAGACTGACTCTTCCTACTGTCTATGCTTTTGAACCTTTCCTGTCACACTAGATATAGATTCCGATGCTTCACTTCAGGTTTACTGTATCCCTTGGACCTTTTTATTGACGATGAAACACAGAAAATGCATCGGAATTAAATAAAAAAGGCACAATGCCGACTTAAGTACAAGAAGATTGACTCTTCTTACTGACTGTTTGAATCATTCCTGTGACACTAGTTGTAGATTCCGATGCTTCACTTCAGGTTTACTGTATCCCTATGACCTTTTTATTGACGATGAAACACAGAAATTGCATCGGAATTAAATACAAAAGGCACAATGCCGACTTAAGTACAAGAAGACTGACCCTTCTTACTGTCTATGTTTAGAGCCATTCCTACGACACTAGTTATAGATTCCGATGCTTCACTTCAGGTATACTGTATCGCTTGCACCTTCTTAATGGCGATGAAAGACAGATATTGCATCGGAATTAAATACAAAAAGCACAATGCCGACTTATGTACAAGAAGACTGACCCTTCTTACTGTCTATGTTTAGAACCATTCCTGTGACACTAGTTATAGATTCCGATGCTTCACTTCAGGTTTACTGTATCCCTCTGACCTTCTTATTGACGATGAAACACAGTAATTGCATCGCAATTAAATACAAAAGGCACAATGCCGACGTAAGTACAATAAAACTGACTCTTCGTAGTGACTATGTTTTGAACCATTCTTGTGACACTAGTTATAGATTACGATGATTCACTTCAGGTTTACTGTATCCCTTGGACCTTATTATTGACGATGAAACACAGAAATTGCATCGGAATTAAATAGAAAAGGCACAATGCCGACTTAAGTACAAGAAGACTGACTCTTCTTTCTGTCTATATTTTGAACCATTCCTGTGACGCTACTTACAGATTCCGATGCTTCACTACAGGGATATTGTATCCCTTGGACCTTCTTATTGACGATGAAACTCAGATATTGCATCGGAATTAAATACAAAAGGCACAATGCCGACATAAGTACAAGAAGACTGACTCTTCCTACTGTCTATGTTTTGAACCATTCCTGTGACATTAGTTTTTATTCCGATGCCTCACTTCAGGTTTACTGTATCCCTCTGACCCTGTAATTGACGATGAAACACAGATATTGCATCGGAATTAAATAGAAAAGGCACAATGCCGACTTAAGTACAAGAAGTCTGACTCTTCTTACTGACTATGATTTAAACCATTCCTGTGACACTAGTTATTGATTCCGATGCTTCACTTCAGGTTTACTGCATCCCTCTGACCTTCTTATTGACGATGAAACATAGAAATTGCATCGGAATTAAATAGAAAAGGCACAATGCCGACTTAAGTACAAGAAGACTGACTCTTTTTACTGTCCATGTTTTGAACCATTCCTGCGACACTAGTTATAGATTCCGATGCTTCAATTCAGGTTTACTGTGTCCCTTGGACCTTCTTATTGACGATGAAACACAGAAATTGCATCGGAATTAAATAGAAATGGCACAATGCCGACTTAATTACAAGAAGACTGACTCTTCTTTCTGTCTATGTTTTGAACCATTCCTGTGACGCTAGTTACAGATTCCGATGCTTCACTTCAGGGTTACTGTATCCCTTGGACCTTCTTATTGACGATGAAACACAGATATTGCATCGGAATTAAATACAAAAGGCACAATGCCGGCTTAAGTACAAGAAGAATGACTCTTCCTACTGACTGTTTTGAACCATTCCTGTGACACTTGTTATTGATTCCGATGCTTCACTTCAGGTATACTGTATCCTTTGGACCTTCTAATTGGCGACGAAATGCAGAAATAGCTTCGGAATTAAATACTATAGGCACAATGCCGACTTAATTACAAGAAGACTGACTCTTCTTTCTGTCTATGTTTTGAACCATTCCTGTGACGCTAGTTACATTTTCCGTTGCTTCACTTCAGGGTTACTGTATCCCTTGGACCTTCTTATTGACGATGAAACACAGATATTTCATCGGAATTAAATACAAAAGGCACAATGCCGACTTAAGTACAAGAAGAATGACTCTTCCTACTGTCTATGTGTTGAACCATTCCTGTGACACTAGTTACAGATTCCGATGCTTCACTTCAGGTTTACTGTATCCCTCTGACCTTCTTTTTGACGATGAAACACAGAAATTGCATCGGAATTAAATACAAAAGGCACAATGCCGACTTAAGTACAAGAAGACTGACACTTCCTACTGTCTATGTTTCGATCGATTCCTGTGACATTAGTTATTGATTCCGATGCTTCACTTCAGGTTTACTGTATCCTTTGCACCTTCTAATTGGCGACGAAATGCAGAAATAGCTTCGGAATTAAATACTATAGGCACAATGCCGACTTAAGTACAAGAAGACTGACTCTTCTTACTGACTGCTTTGAACCATTCCTGTGATAGTAATTATAGATTCCGATGCTTCACTTAAGGTTTACTGTATCCCTCTGACCTTCTATTCGACGATGAAACACAGAAATTGCATCGGAATTAAATACACAAGGCACAATGCCGACTTAAGTACAAGAAGACTGACTGTTCTTACTGAATGTGTTTTGAACTATTCCTGTGACACTAGTTATAGATTCCGATGCTTCACTTCAGGTTTACTGTATCCCTTGCACCTTCTTATTGACGATGAAACACAGATATTGCATCGGAATTATTTTCAAAATGTACAATGCCGACTTAAGTACAGGAAGACTGACCCTTCTTACTGTCTATGTTTAGAACAATTCCTGTGACACTAGTTACAGATTCCGATGCTTCACTTCAGGTTTACTTTATCCCTCTGACCTTGTAAATGACGTTGAATCACAGAAATTGCATCGGAATTAAACACAAAAGGCACAATGCCGACTTAAGTACAAGAATACTGACTCTTCGTACCGACTATGTTTTAACCATTCCTGTGACACTAGTTATAGATTACGATGATTCACTTCAGGTTTACTGTATCCCTTGGACCTTCTTATTGACGATGAAACACAGAAATTGCATCGGAATTAAATAGAAAAGGCACAGTGCCGACTTAAGTCCAAGAAGACTGACTCTTCTTACTGACTATGTTTGGAACCATTCCTGTGACACTAGTTATAGATTCCGATGCCTCAGATCAGGTTTACTGTATCCCTCTGACATTCGTATTGACGATGAAACACAGATATTGCATCGGAATTAAATAGAAAAGGCACAATGCCGACTTAAGTACAAGAAGACTGACTCTTCTATCTGACTATGTTTTGAACCATTCCTGTGACACTAGTTATAGATTCTGATGCTTCACTTCAGGTTTACTGTATCCCTCTGACCATCTTATTGACGATGAAACACAGAAATTGCATCGGAATTAAATACAAAAGGCACAATGCCAACTTAAGTACAAGAAGACTGACTCATCCTACTGTGTATGTTTTGAACGATTCCTGTGACATTAGTTATTGATTCCGATGATCCACTTCAGGTTTACTGTATCCTTTGGACCTTCTAATTGCCGACGAAATGCAGAAATAGCTTCGAAATTAAATACAAAAGGCACAATGCCGACCTAAGTACAAGAAGACTGACTCTTCTTACTGACTGTTTTGAACCATTCCTGTGACACTTGTTATAGATTCCGATGCTTCGCTTCAGGTTTACTCTATCCCTACGACTTTCTTATTGACGATGAAACACAGAAATTGCATCGGAATTAAATAGAAAGGCACAATGCCGACATAAGTACAAGAAGACTGACTCTTCCTACTGTCTATGCTTTTGAACCTTCCTGTCACACTAGTTATAGATTCCGATGCTTCACTTCAGGTTTACTGTATCCCTTGGACCTTTTTATTGACGATGAAACACAGAAATTGCATCGGAATTAAATACAAAAGGCACAATGCCGACTTAAGTACAAGAAGACTGACCCTTCTTACTGTCTATGTTTAGAACCATTCCTGTGACACTAGTTATAGATTCTGATGCTTCACTTCAGGTTTACTGTATTTCTTGCACCTTCTTATTGACGATGAAACACAGATATTGCATCGGAATTAAATACTAAAGGCACAATGTCGGCTTAAGTACAAGAAGTCTGACCCTTCTTACTGTCTATGTTTAGAACCACTCCTGTGACACTAGTTATATATTCCAATGTTTCACTTCAGGTTTACTGTATCCCTGTGACCTTATTGACGATGAAACACAGAAATTGCATCGGAATTAAATACAAAAGGCACAATGCCGACTTAAGTACAAAAAGACTGACTCTTCTTACTGTCTATGTTTGAACGATTCCTGTGACATTAGTTATAAATTCCGATGCTTCACTTCAGGTTTACTAAACCCTTTGGACTTTCTTATTGGCGACGAAATACAGAAATTGCATTGGAATTAAATAGATAAGGCACATTGCCGACGTAAGTACAAGAGCACTGACTCTTCTTACTGTCTATGTTTTGAACCTTTCCTGTGCCACTAGTTATAGATTCCGATGCTCACTTCAGGTTTACTGTATCCCTTGGACCATCTTATTGACGATGACACACAGAAAATGCATCGGAATTAAATACAAAAGGCACAATGCCGACTTAAGTACAAGAAGATTGACTCTTCTTACTGACTGTTTTGAACCATTCCTGTGACACTAGTTATAGATTCCGATGCTTCACTTCAGGAATACTGTATCCCTCTGAACTCTTTGACGATGAAACACAGAAATTGCATCGGAATTAAATACAAAAGGCACAATGCCGACTTAAGTACAAGAAGACTGACCCTTCTTACTGTCTACTTTTAGAACCATTCCTGCGACACTAGTTATAGATTCCGATGCTTCACTTCACGTTTACTGTATCCCATGCACCTTCTTATTGACGATGAAACACAGAAATTGCATCGGAATTAAATACAAAAATCACAATGCCGACTTAAGTACAAGAAGACTGACTCTTCGTACTGACTATGTTTTGAACCATTCCTGTGACACTAGTTATAGATTACGATGATTCACTTCAGGTTTACCGTATCCCTTGTACCTTCTTATTGACGATGAAACACAGAAATTGCATCGGAATTAAATAGAAAAGGCACAATGCCGACTGAAGTACAAGAAGACTGATTCTTCTTACTGACTATGTTTGGAACCATTCCTGTGACACTAGTTACAGTTTGCGATGCCTCACTTCAGGTTTACTGTATCCCTCTGACCCTGTTATTGACGATGAAACACAGATATTGCATCGGAATTAAATAGAAAAGGCACAATGCCGACTTAAGTACAAGAAGTCTGACTCTTCTTACTGACTATGATTTAAACCATTCCTGTGACACTAGTTATTGATTCCGATGCTTCACTTCAGGTTTACTGTATCCCTCTGTCCTCCTTATTGACGATGAAACATAGAAATTGCATCGGAATTAAATACAAAAGGCACAATGCCGACTTAAGTACAAGAAGACTGACACTTCCTACTGTCTATGTTTTGATCGATTCCTGTGACATTAGTTATTGATTCCGATGCTTCACTTCAGGTTTACTGTATCCTTTGGACCTTCTAATTGTGCGACGAAATGCAGAAATAGCTTCGGAATTAAATACTAAAGGCACAATGCCGACATAAGTACAAGAAGACTGACTCTTCTTACTGACTGTTTTGAACCATTCCTGTGACACTTGTTATTGATTCCGATGCTTCACTTCAGGTATACTGTATCCTTTGGACCTTCTAATTGGCGACGAAATGCAGAAATAGCTTCGGAATTAAATACTATAGGCACAATGCCGACTTAATTACAAGAAGACTGACTCTTCTTTCTGTCTATGTTTTGAACCATTCCTGTGACGCTAGTTACAGATTCCGATGCTTCACTTCAGGGTTACTGTATCCCTTGGACCTTCTTATTGACGATGAAACACAGATATTGCATCGGAATTAAATACCAAAGGCACAATGCCGACTTAAGTACAAGAAGACTGACTCTTCCTACAGTCTATGTTTTGAACCATTCCTGTGATAGTAGTTATAGATTCCGATGCTTCACTTAAGGTTTACTGTATCCCTCTGACCTTCTATTCGACGATGAAACACAGAAATTGCATCGGAATTAAATAGAAAAGGCACAATGCCGACTGAAGTACAAGAAGACTGATTCTTCTTACTGACTATGTTTGGAACCATTCCTGTGACACTAGTTACAGTTTGCGATGCCTCACTTCAGGTTTACTGTATCCCTCTGACCCTGTTATTGACGATGAAACACAGATATTGCATCGGAATTAAATAGAAAAGGCACAATGCCGACTTAAGTACAAGAAGTCTGACTCTTCTTACTGACTATGATTTAAACCATTCCTGTGACACTAGTTATTGATTCCGATGCTTCACTTCAGGTTTACTTTATCCCTCTGACCTTGTAATTGACGTTGAATCACAGAAATTGCATCGGAATTAAATACAAAAGGCACAATGCCGGCTTAAGTACCAGAAGACTGACTCTTCGTACCGACTATGTTTTAACCATTCCTGTGACACTAGTTATAGATTCTGATGCTTCACTTCAGGTTTACTGTATCCCTCTGACCTTCTTATTGACGATGAAACACAGAAATTGCATCGGATTTAAATAGAAAAGGCACAATGCCGACATAAGTACAAGAAGACTGACTTTTCTTTCTGTCTATGTTTTGATCCCATTCCTGTGACTCTAGTTACAGATTCCGTTGCTTCACTTCAGGGTTACTGTATCCCTTGGACGTTCTTATTCACGATGAAACACAGATATTGCATCGGAATTAAATGCAAATGGCACAATGCCGACTTAAGTACAAGAAGACTGACTCTTCCTACTGTCTATGTTTTGAACAATTCCTATGACACTAGTTACAGATTCCGATGCTTCACTTAAGGTTTACTGTATCCCTCTGACCTTCTTTTTGACGATGAAACACAGATATTGCATCGGAATTAAATACAAAAGGCACAATGCCAACTTAAGTACAAGAAGACTGACTCATCCTACTGTCTATGTTTTGAACGATTCCTGTGACATTAGTTATTGATTCCGATGATACACTTCAGGTTTACTGTATCCTTTGGACCTTCTAATTGCCGACGAAATGCAGAAAAAGCTTCGAAATGAAATACAAAAGGCACAATGCCGACCTAAGTACAAGAAGACTGACATTTCTTACTGACTGTTTTGAACCATTCCTGTGACACTTGTTATAGATTCCGATGCTTCGCTTCAGGTTTACTCTATCCCTACGACTTTCTTATTGACGATGAAACACAGAAATTGCATCGGAATTAAATAGAAAGGCACAATGCCGACATAAGTACAAGAAGACTGACTCTTCCTACTGTCTATGCTTTTGAACCTTTCCTGTCACACTAGATATAGATTCCGATGCTTCACTTCAGGTTTACTGTATCCCTTGGACCTTTTTATTGACGATGAAACACAGAAAATGCATCGGAATTAAATAAAAAAGGCACAATGCCGACTTAAGTACAAGAAGATTGACTCTTCTTACTGACTGTTTGAATCATTCCTGTGACACTAGTTGTAGATTCCGATGCTTCACTTCAGGTTTACTGTATCCCTCTGACCTTTTTATTGACGATGAAACACAGAAATTGCATCGGAATTAAATACAAAAGGCACAATGCCGACTTAAGTACAAGAAGACTGACCCTTCTTACTGTCTATGTTTAGAGCCATTCCTATGACACTAGTTATAGATTCCGATGCTTCACTTCAGGTATACTGTATCGCTTGCACCTTCTTAATGGCGATGAAAGACAGATATTGCATCGGAATTAAATACAAAAAGCACAATGCCGACTTATGTACAAGAAGACTGACCCTTCTTACTGTCTATGTTTAGAACCATTCCTGTGACACTAGTTATAGATTCCGATGCTTCACTTCAGGTTTACTGTATCCCTCTGACCTTCTTATTGACGATGAAACACAGTAATTGCATCGCAATTAAATACAAAAGGCACAATGCCGACGTAAGTACAATAAAACTGACTCTTCGTAGTGACTATGTTTTGAACCATTCTTGTGACACTAGTTATAGATTACGATGATTCACTTCAGGTTTACTGTATCCCTTGGACCTTATTATTGACGATGAAACACAGAAATTGCATCGGAATTAAATAGAAAAGGCACAATGCCGACTTAAGTACAAGAAGACTGACTCTTCTTTCTGTCTATATTTTGAACCATTCCTGTGACGCTACTTACAGATTCCGATGCTTCACTACAGGGATATTGTATCCCTTGGACCTTCTTATTGACGATGAAACTCAGATATTGCATCGGAATTAAATACAAAAGGCACAATGCCGACATAAGTACAAGAAGACTGACTCTTCCTACTGTCTATGTTTTGAACCATTCCTGTGACATTAGTTTTTATTCCGATGCCTCACTTCAGGTTTACTGTATCCCTCTGACCCTGTAATTGACGATGAAACACAGATATTGCATCGGAATTAAATAGAAAAGGCACAATGCCGACTTAAGTACAAGAAGTCTGACTCTTCTTACTGACTATGATTTAAACCATTCCTGTGACACTAGTTATTGATTCCGATGCTTCACTTCAGGTTTACTGCATCCCTCTGACCTTCTTATTGACGATGAAACATAGAAATTGCATCGGAATTAAATAGAAAAGGCACAATGCCGACTTAAGTACAAGAAGACTGACTCTTTTTACTGTCCATGTTTTGAACCATTCCTGCGACACTAGTTATAGATTCCGATGCTTCAATTCAGGTTTACTGTGTCCCTTGGACCTTCTTATTGACGATGAAACACAGAAATTGCATCGGAATTAAATAGAAATGGCACAATGCCGACTTAATTACAAGAAGACTGACTCTTCTTTCTGTCTATGTTTTGAACCATTCCTGTGACGCTAGTTACAGATTCCGATGCTTCACTTCAGGGTTACTGTATCCCTTGGACCTTCTTATTGACGATGAAACACAGATATTGCATCGGAATTAAATACAAAAGGCACAATGCCGGCTTAAGTACAAGAAGAATGACTCTTCCTACTGACTATGTGTTGAACCATTCCTGTGACACTAGTTACAGATTCCGATGCTTCCCTTCAGGTTTACTGTATCCCTCTGACCTTCTTTTTGACGATGAACACAGAAATTGCATCGGAATTAAATACAAAAGGCACAATGCCGACTTACGTACAAGAAGACTGACACCTCCTACTGTCTATGTTTTGATCGATTCCTGTGACATTAGTTATTGATTCCGATGCTTCACTTCAGGTTTACTGTATCCTTTGGACCTTCTAATTGGCGACAAAATGCAGAAATAGCTTCGGAATTAAATACTATAGGCACAATGCCGACTTAATTACAAGAAGACTGACTCTTCTTTCTGTCTATGTTTTGAACCATTCCTGTGACGCTAATTACAGATTCCGATGCTTCACTTCAGGGTTACTGTATCCCTTGGACCTTCTTATTGACGATGAAACACAGATATTGCATCGGAATTAAATACAAAAGGCACAATGCCGACTTAAGTACAAGAAGACTGACTCTTCCTACAGTCTATGTTTTGAACCATTCCTGTGATAGTAGTTATAGATTCCGATGCTTCAATTAAGGTTTACTGTATCCCTCTGACCTTCTATTCGACGATGAAACACAGAAATTGCATCGGAATTAAATACACAAGGCACAATGCCGACTTAAGTACAAGAAGACTGACTGTTCTTACTGAATATGTTTTGAACTATTCCTGTGACACTAGTTATAGATTTCGATGCTTCACTTCAGGTTTACTGTATCCCTTGCACCTTCTTATTGACGATGAAACACAGATATTGCATCGGAATTATTTACAAAATGTACAATGCCGACTTAAGTACAGGAAGACTGACCCTTCTTACTGTCTATGTTTAGAACAATTCCTGTGACACTAGTTACAGATTCCGATGCTTCACTTCAGGTTTACTTTATCCCTCTGACCTTGTAATTGACGTTGAATCACAGAAATTGCATCGGAATTAAATACAAAAGGCACAATGCCGACTTAAGTACAAGAAGACTGACTCTTCGTACCGACTATGTTTTAACCATTCCTGTGAAACTAGTTATAGATTACGATGATTCACTTCAGGTTTCCTGTATCCCTTGGACCTTCTTATTGACGATGAAACACAGAAATTGCATCGGAATTAAATAGAAAAATCACAGTGCCGACTTAAGTCCAAGAAGACTGACTCTTCTTACTGACTATGTTTGGAACCATTCCTGTGACACTAGTTATAGATTCCGATGCCTCACTTCAGGTTTACTGTATCCCTCTGACATTCGTATTGACGATGAAACACAGATATTGCATCGGAATTAAATAGAAAAGGCACAATGCCGACGTAAGTACAAGAAGACTGACTCTTCTTTCTGACCATGTTTTGAACCATCCCTGTGACACTAGTTATAGATTCTGATGCTTCACTTCAGGTTTACTGTATCCCTCTGACCTTCTTATTGACGATGAAACACAGAAATTGCATCGGAATTAAATAGAAAAGGCAAAGTGCCGACTTAAGTCCAAGAAGACTGACTCTTCTTACTGACTATGTTTGGAACCATTCCTGTGACACTAGTTATAGATTCCGATGCCTCACTTCAGGTTTACTGTATCCCTCTGACATTCGTATTGACGATGAAACGCAGATATTGCATCGGAATTAAATAGAAAAGGCACAATGCCGACTTAAGTACAAGAAGACTGACTCTTCTTTCTGACTATGTTTTGAACCATTCCTGTGACACTAGTTATAGATTCTGATGCTTCACTTCAGGTTTACTGTATCCCTCTGACCTTCTTATTGACGATGAGACACAGAAATTGCATCGGATTTAAATAGAAAAGGCACAATGCCGACATAAGTACAAGAAGACTGACTTTTCTTTCTGTCTATGTTTTGATCCCATTCCTGTGACGCTAGTTACAGATTCCGTTGCTTCACTTCAGGGTTACTGTATCCCTTGGACGTTCTTATTCACGATGAAACACAGATATTGCATCGGAATTAAATGCAAATGGCACAATGCCGACTTAAGTACAAGAAGACTGACTCTTCCTACTGTCTATGTTTTGAACAATTCCTATGACACTAGTTACAGATTCCGATGCTTCACTTAAGGTTTACTGTATCCCTCTGACCTTCTTTTTGACGATGAAACACAGATATTGCATCGGAATTAAATACAAAAGGCACAATGCCAACTTAAGTACAAGAAGACTGACTCATCCTACTGTCTATGTTTTGAACGATTCCTGTGACATTAGTTATTGATTCCGATGATACACTTCAGGTTTACTGTATCCTTTGGACCTTCTAATTGCCGACGAAATGCAGAAAAAGCTTCGAAATGAAATACAAAAGGCACAATGCCGACCTAAGTACAAGAAGACTGACTCTTCTTACTGACTGTTTTGAACCATTCCTGTGACACTTGTTATAGATTCCGATGCTTCGCTTCAGGTTTACTCTATCCCTACGACTTTCTTATTGACGATGAAACACAGAAATTGCATCGGAAATAAATAGAAAGGCACAATGCCGACATAAGTACAAGAAGACTGACTCTTCCTACTGTCTATGCTTTTGAACCTTTCCTGTCGCACTAGATATAGATTCCGATGCTTCACTTCAGGTTTACTGTATCCCTTGGACCTTTTTATTGACGATGAAACACAGAAAATGCATCGGAATTAAATACAAAAGGCACAATGCCGACTTAAGTACAAGAAGATTGACTCTTCTTACTGACTGTTTGAATCATTCCTGTGACACTAGTTGTAGATTCCGATGCTTCACTTCAGGTTTACTGTATCCCTCTGACCTTCTTATTGACGATGAAACACAGAAATTGCATCGGAATTATATAGAAAAGGCACAATGCCGACTTAAGTACAAGAAGACTGACTTTTCTTTCTGTCTATGTTTTGAACCATTCCTGTGACGCTAGTTACAGATTCCGATGCTTCACTTCAACGTTACTGTATCCCTTGGACGTTCTTATTCACGATGAAACACAGATATTGCATCGGAATTAAATGCAAATGGCACAATGCCGACTTAAGTACAAGAAGACTGACTCTTCCTACTGTCTATGTTTTGAACAATTCCTGTGACACTAGTTACAGATTCCGATGCTTCACTTAAGGTTTACTGTATCCCTCTGACCTTCTTTTTGACGATGAAACACAGATATTGCATCGGAATTAAATACAAAAGGCACAATGCCAACGTAAGTACAAGAAGACTGACTCATCCTACTGTCTATGTTTTGAACGATTCCTGTGACATTAGTTATTGATTCCGATGATACACTTCAGGTTTACTGTATCCTTTGGACCTTCTAATTGCCGACGAAATGCAGAAATAGCTTCGAAATTAAATACAAAAGGCACAATGCCGACCTAAGTCCAAGAAGACTGACTCTTCTTACTGACTGTTTTGAACCATTCCTGTGACACTTGTTATAGATTCCGATGCTTCGCATCAGGTTTACTCTATCCCTACGACTTTCTTAATGACGATGAAACACAGAAATTGCATCGGAAATAAATACAAAGGCACAATGCCGACATAAGTACCAGAGGACTGACTCTTCCTACTGTCTATGCTTTTGAACCTTTCCTGTCACACTAGCTATAGATTCCGATGCTTCACTTCAGGTTTACTACATCCCTTGGACCTTTTTATTGACGATGAAACACAGAAAATGCATCGGAATTAAATACAAAAGGCACAATGCCGACTTAAGTACAAGAAGATTGACTCTTCTTACTGACTGTTTGAATCATTCCTGTGACACTAGTTGTAGATTCCGATGCTTCACTTCAGGTTTACTGTATCCCTCTGATCTTTTTATTGACGATGAAACACAGAAATTGCATCGGAATTAAATACAAAAGGCACAATGCCGACTTAAGTACAAGAAGACTGACCCTTCTTACTGTCAATGTTTAGAGCCATTCCTATGACTCTAGTTATAGATTCCGATGCTTCACTTCAGGTATACTGTATCCCTTGCACCTTCTTAATGGCGATGAAAGACAGATATTGCATCGGAATTAAATACAAAAAGCACAATGCCGACTTATGTACAAGAAGACTGACCCTTCTTACTGTCTATGTTTAGAACCATTCCTGTGACACTAGTTATAGATTCCGATGCTTCACTTCAGGTTTACTGTATCCCTCTGACCTTCTTATTGACGATGAAACACAGAAATTGCATCGCAATTAAATACAAAAGGCACAATGCCTACGTAAGTACAATAAAACTGACTCTTCGTAGTGACTATGTTTTGAACCATTCTTGTGACACTAGTTATAGATTACGATGATTCACTTCAGGTTTACTGTATCCATTGGACCTTATTATTGACGATGAAACACAGAAATTGCATCGGAATTAAATAGAAAAGGCACAATGCCGACTTAAGTACAAGAAGACTGACTCTTCTTTCTGTCTATGTTTTGAACCATTCCTGTGACGCTACTTACAGATTCCGATGCTTCACTACAGGGATACTGTATCCCTCGGACCTTCTTATTGACGATGAAACTCAGATATTGCATCGGAATTAAATACAAAAGGCACAATGCCGACTTAAGTACAAGAAGACTGACTCTTCCTACTGTCTATGTTTTGAACCATTCCTGTGACATTAGTTTTTGATTCCGATGCTTCACTTCAGGTTTACTGTATCCTTTGGACCTTCTAATTGGCGACGAAATGCAGAAATAGTTTCGGAATTTAATACAAAAGGTACAAGGCCGACTTAAGTGAAAGAAGACTGACCCTTCTTACTGTCTGTGTTTAGAACCATTCCTGTGACACTAGTTAAAGATTCCGATGCTTCACTTCAGGTTTACTGTATCTCTTGCACCTTC
Organism: Schistocerca serialis cubense; assembly: GCF_023864345.2. Taxonomy (NCBI): domain Eukaryota; kingdom Metazoa; phylum Arthropoda; class Insecta; order Orthoptera; family Acrididae; genus Schistocerca; species Schistocerca serialis. Next base: position 21,747,738 of record NC_064643.1, read on the forward strand.
TTATTGACGATGAAACACAGATATTGCATCGGAATTAAATACAAAAGGCACAATGTCGGCTTAAGTACAAGAAGTCTGACCCTTCTTACTGTCTATGTTTAGAACCACTCCTGTGCCACTAGTTATATATTCCGATGTTTCACTTCAGGTTTACTGTATCCCTGTGACCTTCGTATTGACGATGAAACACAGAAATTGCATCGGAATTAAATACAAAAGGCACAATGCCGACTTAAGTACAAGAAGACTGACTCTTCCTACTGTCTATGTTTGAACGATTCCTGTGACATTAGTTATAAATTCCGATGCTTCACTTCAGGTTTACTAAACCCTTTGGACTTTCTTGTTGGCGACGAAATACAGAAATTGCATTGGAATTAAATAGATAAGGCACATTGCCGACGTAAGTACAAGAAGACTGACTCTTCTTACTGTCTATGTTTTGAACCTTTCCTGTGCCACTAGTTATAGATTCCTATGCTTCACTTCAGGTTTACTGTATCCCTTGGACCATCTTATTGACGATGAAACACAGAAAATGCATCGGAATTAAATACAAAAGGCACAATGCCGACTTAAGTACAAGAAGATTGACTCTTCTTACTGACTGTTTTGAACCATTCCTGTGACACTAGTTATAGATTCCGATGCTTCACTTCAGGAATACTGTATCCCTCTGAACTCTTTGACGATGAAACACAGAAATTGCATCGGAATTAAATACAAAAGGCACAATGCCGACTTAAGTACAAGAAGACTGACCCTTCTTACTGTCTATATTTAGAACCATTCCTGAGACACTAGTTATAGATTCCGATGCCTCACTTCAGGTTTACTGTATCCCTTGGACCTTCTTATTGACGATGAAACACAGAAAATGCATCGGAATTAAATACAAAAAGCACAATGCCGACTTAAGTACAAGAAGATTGACTCTTCTTACTGACTGTTTTGAACCATTCCTGTGACACTAGTTATAGATTCCGATGCTTCACTTCAGGTTTACTGTATCCCTCTGACCTTGTTATTGTCGATGAAACACAGAAGTTGCGTCGGAATTAAATACAAAAGGCACAATGCCGACTTAAGTACAAGAAGACTGACCCTTCTTACTGTCTACGTTTAGAACCATTCCTGTGACACTAGTCATAGATTCCGATGCTTCACTTCACGTTTACTGTATCCCTTGCACCTTCTTATTGACGATGCAACACAGATATTGCATGGGAATTAAATACAAGAGGCACAATGCCGGCTTAAGTAGAAGAAGACTGACCCTTCTTACTGTCTATGTTTAGAACCTTTCCTGTGACTCTAGTTATAGATTCCGATGCTTCACTTCAGGTTTACTGTATCCCTCTGACATTCTTATTGACGATGAAACACAGAAATTGCATCGGAATTAAATACAAAAGGCACAATGCCGACTTAAGTACAAGAAGACTGACTCTTCGTACTGACTATGTTTTGAACCATTCCTGTGACACTAGTTATAGTTTACGATGATTTACTTCAGGTTTACCGTATCCCTTACACCTTCTTATTGACGAAGAAACACAGAAATTGCATCGGAATTACATAGAAAAGGCACAATGCCGACTGAAGTACAAGAAGACTGATTCTTCTTACTGACTATGTTTGGAACCATTCCTGTGACACTAGTTATAGATTGCGATGCCTCACTTCAGGTTTACTGTATCCCTCCTACCTTGTTATTGACGATGAAACACAGATATTGCATCGGAATTAAATAGAAAAGGCACAATGCCGACCTAAGTACAAGAAGTCTGACTCTTCTTACTGACAATGATTTAAACCGTTCCTGTGACACTAGTTATAGATTCCGATGCTTCACTTCAGGTTTACTGTATCCCTTGGACCTTCTTATTGACGATGAAACACAGAAAATGCATCGGAATTAAATAGAAAAGGCACAATGCCGACTTAATTACAAGAAGACTGACTCTTCTTTCTGTCTACGGTTTGAACCATTCCTGTGACGCTAGTTACAGATTCCGATGCTTCACGTCAGGGTTACTGTATCCCTTGGACCTTCTTATTGACGATGAAACACAGATATTGCATCGGAATTAAATACAAAAGGCACAATGCCGATTTAAGTACAAGAAGACTGACTCTTCCTACTGTCTATGTGTTGAACCATTCCTGTGACACTAGTTAGAGATTCCGATGCTTCACTTCAGGTTTACTGTATCCCTCTGAACTTCTTTTTGACGATGAAACACAGAAATTGCATCGGAATTAAATACAAAAGGCACAATGCCGACTTAAGTGCAAGAAGACTGACACTTCCTACTGTCTATGTTTTGATCGATTCCTGTGACATTAGTTATTGATTCCGATGCTTCACTTCAGGTTTACTGTATCCTTTGGACCTTCTAATTGGCGACGAAATGCAGAAATAGCTTCGGAATTAAATACTAAAGGCACAATGCCGACTTAAGTACAAGAAGACTGACTCTTCTTACTGACTGTTTTGAACCATTCCTGTGACACTTGTTATAGATTCCGAGGCTTCACTTCAGGTTTACCGTATCCCTCTGACCATGTTATTGACGATGAAACACAGATATTGCGTTGGAATTAAATAGAAAAGGCACAATGCCGACTTAAGCACAAGAAGACTGACTCTTCTTACTGACTATGTTTTGAACCATTCCTGTGACACTAGTTATAGATTCCGATGCTTCACTTCAGGTTTACTGTATCCCTTGCACCTTCTTATTGACGATGAAACACAGATATTGCATCGGAATTAAATACAAAAGGCACAATGCCGACTTAAGTCCAAGAAGACTGACCCTTCTTACTGTCTACGTTTAGAACCATTCCTGTGACACTAGTTATAGATTCCGATGCTTCACTTCACGTTTACTGTATCCCTTGCACCTTCTTATTGACGATGAAACACAGATATTGCATCGGAATTAAATACAAGAGGCACAATGCCGGCTTAAGTACAAGAAGACTGACCCTTCTTACTGTCTATGTTTAGAACCTTTCCTGTGACTCTAGTTATAGATTCCGATGCTTCACTTCTGGTTTACTGTATCCCTGTGACATTCTTATTGACGCTGAAACACAGAAATTGCATCGGAATTAAATACAAAAGGCACAATGCCGACTTAAGTACAAGAAGTCTGACTCTTCTTACTGACTGTGATTTAAACCATTCCTGTGACACTTGTTATAGATTCCGAGGCTTCACTTCAGGTTTACTGTATCCCTCTGACCTTCTTATTGACGATGAAACACAGATATTGCGTTGGAATTAAATAGAAAAGGCACAATGCCGACTTAAGCACAAGAAGACTGACTCTTCTTACAGACTATGTTTTGAACCATTCCTGTGACACTAGTTATAGACTCCGATGCTTCACTTCAGGTTTACTGTATCCCTTGCACCTTCTTATTGACGGTGAAACACAGATATTGCATCGGAATTAAATACAAAAGGCACAATGCCGACTTAAGTACAAGAAGACTGAGCCTTCTTACTGTCCACGTATTGAACCATTCCTGTGACACTAGTTATAGATTCCGATGCTTCACTTCAGGTTTACTCTATCCCTAGGACCTTCTTATTGACGATGAAACACAGAAATTGCATCGGAACTAAATAGAAAAGGCACAATGCCGACTTAAGTACAAGAAGACTGACCCTTCCTACTGTCTATGTTTGAACGACTCCTGTGACATGCTTCACTTCAGGTTTACTATATCCTTTGGACTTTCTTATTGGCGACGATATACAGAAATTGCATTGGAATTAAATAGATAAGGCACATTGCCGACGTAAGCACAAGAAGACTGACTCTTCTTACTGACTATGTTTTGAACCATTCCTGTGACGCTACTTACAGATTCCGATGCTTCACTTCAGGTTTACTGTATCCCTTGGAGCTTCTTATTGACGTTGAAACACAGATATTGCATCGGAATTAAATACTAAAAGCACAATGCCGACGGAAGTACAAGAAGACTGACTCTTCTTACTGACTGTTTTGAACCATTCCTGTGACACTTGTTATAGATCCCGATGCTTCACTTCAGGTTTACTGTATCCCTCTGACCTTCTTTTTGACGATGAAACTCAGAAATTGCATTGGACTTAAATACAAAAGGCACACTGCCGACTTAAGTACAAGAAGACTGACACTTCCTACTGTCTATGTTTTGAACGATTCCTGTGACATTAGTTATAAATACCGACGCTTCACTTCAGGTTTACTGTATCCTTTGGACCTTCTTATTGGCGACGAAGTACAGAAATTGCATCGGAATTAAATACAAAAGGCACAATGCCGACTTATGTACAATAAGACTGACTCTTCTTACTGACTGTTTTGAACCATTCCTGTGTCACTAGTTATGGATTCCGATGCTTCACATCAGGCTTACAGTATCCTTTGGACATTCTTATTGGCGTCGAAATACAGAAATTGCATTGGAATTAAATACAAAATGCACATTGCTGACTTAAGTACAAGAAGACTGACTCTTCTTACTGTCTATGATTTGAACCCTTCCTGTGACACTAGTTATAGATTCCGATGCTTCACTTCAGGTTTACTGTATCCCTTGGACCTTCATATTGACGATGAAACACAGAAAATGCATCGGAATTAAATACAAAAATCACAATGCCGACTTAAGTACAAGAAGATTGACTCTTCTCATTGTCTATGTTTGAACCATTCCTGTGACACTAGTTATATATTCCGATGCTTCACTTCCGGTTTACTGTATCCCTTGGACCTTCTTATTGACGATGAAAGACAGAAAATGCATCGGAATTAAATACAAAAGGCACAATGCCGACTTAAGTGCAAGAAGATTGACTCTTCTTACTGACTGTTTTGAACCATTCCTGTGACACTAGTTATATATTCCGATGCTTCACTTCAGGTGTACTGTATCCCTCTGACCTTCATATTGTCGATGAAACACAGAAATTGCATCGGAAAGAAATACAAAAGGCAGAATGCCGACTTAAGTTTAAGAAGACTGACTCATCTTACTGACTGTTCTGAACCATTCCTGTGACACCAGTTATAGATTCCGATGCTTCACTTCAGGTTTACTGTATCCCTCTGACCTTCTTATTGACGATAAAACACAGATATTGCATCGGAATTAAATAGAAAATTCACAATGCCGACTTCAGTACAAGAAGACTGACTCTTCCTACTGTCTAAGATTGAACCAATCCTGTGACACTAGTTATAGACTCCGATGCTTCACTTCAGATTTACTGTATAACCCTGCACCTTCTTATTGACGATGAAACACAGATATTGCACCCGAATTAAGTACGAAAGGCACAATGCCGACTTAAGTACAAGAAGACTGACCCTTCTTAATGTCTATGTTTTGAACCATTCCTGTGAATCTAGTTATAGATTCCGATGGTTCACTTCAGGGTTACTGTATCCCTCTGACCTTCTTATTGACCATGAAACACAGAAATAGCGTCGGAATTAAGTACAAAAGGCACAATGCCGACTTAAGTACAAGAAGACTGACTCTTCCTACTGACTAAGTTTTGAACCATTCCTGTGACACTAGTTACAGATTCCGATGCTTCACTTCAGGTTTACTGTATCCCTTGCACCTTCTTATTGACGGTGAAACACAGATATTGCATCGGAATTAAATACAAAAGGCACAATGCCGACTTAAGTACAAGAAGACTGAGCCTTCTTACTGTCCACGTATTGAACCATTCCTGTGACACTAGTTATAGATTCCGATGCTTCACTTCAGGTTTACTCTATCCCTAGGACCTTCTTATTGACGATGAAACACAGAAATTGCATCGGAACTAAATAGAAAAGGCACAATGCCGACTTAAGTACAAGAAGACTGACCCTTCCTACTGTCTATGTTTGAACGACTCCTGTGACATGCTTCACTTCAGGTTTACTATATCCTTTGGACTTTCTTATTGGCGACGATATACAGAAATTGCATTGGAATTAAATAGATAAGGCACATTGCCGACGTAAGCACAAGAAGACTGACTCTTCTTACTGACTATGTTTTGAACCATTCCTGTGACGCTACTTACAGATTCCGATGCTTCACTTCAGGTTTACTGTATCCCTTGGAGCTTCTTATTGACGTTGAAACACAGATATTGCATCGGAATTAAATACTAAAAGCACAATGCCGACGGAAGTACAAGAAGACTGACTCTTCTTACTGACTGTTTTGAACCATTCCTGTGACACTTGTTATAGATCCCGATGCTTCACTTCAGGTTTACTGTATCCCTCTGACCTTCTTTTTGACGATGAAACTCAGAAATTGCATTGGACTTAAATACAAAAGGCACACTGCCGACTTAAGTACAAGAAGACTGACACTTCCTACTGTCTATGTTTTGAACGATTCCTGTGACATTAGTTATAAATACCGACGCTTCACTTCAGGTTTACTGTATCCTTTGGACCTTCTTATTGGCGACGAAGTACAGAAATTGCATCGGAATTAAATACAAAAGGCACAATGCCGACTTATGTACAATAAGACTGACTCTTCTTACTGACTGTTTTGAACCATTCCTGTGTCACTAGTTATGGATTCCGATGCTTCACATCAGGCTTACAGTATCCTTTGGACATTCTTATTGGCGTCGAAATACAGAAATTGCATTGGAATTAAATACAAAATGCACATTGCTGACTTAAGTACAAGAAGACTGACTCTTCTTACTGTCTATGATTTGAACCCTTCCTGTGACACTAGTTATAGATTCCGATGCTTCACTTCAGGTTTACTGTATCCCTTGGACCTTCATATTGACGATGAAACACAGAAAATGCATCGGAATTAAATACAAAAATCACAATGCCGACTTAAGTACAAGAAGATTGACTCTTCTCATTGTCTATGTTTGAACCATTCCTGTGACACTAGTTATATATTCCGATGCTTCACTTCCGGTTTACTGTATCCCTTGGACCTTCTTATTGACGATGAAAGACAGAAAATGCATCGGAATTAAATACAAAAGGCACAATGCCGACTTAAGTGCAAGAAGATTGACTCTTCTTACTGACTGTTTTGAACCATTCCTGTGACACTAGTTATATATTCCGATGCTTCACTTCAGGTGTACTGTATCCCTCTGACCTTCATATTGTCGATGAAACACAGAAATTGCATCGGAAAGAAATACAAAAGGCAGAATGCCGACTTAAGTTTAAGAAGACTGACTCATCTTACTGACTGTTCTGAACCATTCCTGTGACACCAGTTATAGATTCCGATGCTTCACTTCAGGTTTACTGTATCCCTCTGACCTTCTTATTGACGATAAAACACAGATATTGCATCGGAATTAAATAGAAAATTCACAATGCCGACTTCAGTACAAGAAGACTGACTCTTCCTACTGTCTAAGATTGAACCAATCCTGTGACACTAGTTATAGACTCCGATGCTTCACTTCAGATTTACTGTATAACCCTGCACCTTCTTATTGACGATGAAACACAGATATTGCACCCGAATTAAGTACAAAAGGCACAATGCCGACTTAAGTACAAGAAGACTGACCCTTCTTAATGTCTATGTTTTGAACCATTCCTGTGAATCTAGTTATAGATTCCGATGGTTCACTTCAGGGTTACTGTATCCCTCTGACCTTCTTATTGACCATGAAACACAGAAATAGCGTCGGAATTAAGTACAAAAGGCACAATGCCGACTTAAGTACAAGAAGACTGACTCATCCTACTGACTAAGTTTTGAACCATTCCTGTGACACTAGTTACAGATTCCGATGCTTCACTTCAGGTTTACTGTATCCCTGTGACCTTCTTATTGACGATGAAACACAGAAATTGCATCGGAATTAAATAGAAAAGGCACAATGCCGACTTAAGTACAAGAAGACTGACTCTTCTTACTGTCTATGTTTTGATCCATTCCTGTGACACTAGTTATAGATTCCGATGCTTCAGTTCAGGGTTACTGTATCCCTCTGACATTCTTATTGACGATGAAACACAGAAATAGCATCGGAATTAAATACAAAAGGCACAACGCCGACTTAAGTACAAAAAGAAAGACCCTTCCTACTGTCTATGTTTTGAATCATTCCTGTGACACTAGTTACAATTCCGATGCCTCACTTCAGGTTTACTGTATCCCTCTGACCTTCTTGTTGACGATGAAACGCAGTAATTGCATCGGAATTAAATACAAATTGCACAATGCCGACTCATGTAAAAGGAGACCGACTCCTCTTACTGTCTATGTCTTGAACCTTTCCTGTGACACTAGATATAGATTCCGATGCTTCATTCACGTTTACTGTATCCCTTGGACATTCTTAATGACGACGAAACACAGTAATTGCATCGGAATTAAATAGAAATGGCACAATGCCGACTTAAGTACAAGAAGACTGACTCTTCCTACTGTCTATGTTTTGAACCATTCCTGTGACACTAGTTATAGATTCCGATGCTTCACGTCAGGTTTACTGTATCCCTCTGACCTTCTTATTGACGATGAAACACAGAAATTGCATCGGAATTAAATACAAAAGGCACAATGCCGACATAAGTACAAGAAGATTGACTCTTCTTACTGACTATGATTTGAACATTTCCTGTGAGACCAGTTTTAGATTCGATGCTTCACTATATGTTTACTGTATCCCTTGGACCTTCTTATTGATGATGAAACACAGAAAGTGCATTGGAATTAAATACAAAAGGCACAATGCCGACTTAAGTATAAGAAGACTGACTCTTCTTACTGACTATGATTTGAACATTTCCTGTGAGACCAGTTTTAGATTCCGATGTTTCACTATATGTTTACTTTATCCCTTGGACCTTCTTATCGACGATGAAACACAGAAATAGCATAGCAATTAAATACAAAAAGCACAATGCCGACTTAAGAACAAGAAGTCTGACTCTTCTTACTGTCTATGTTTTGAACCATTCCTGTGACACTAGTTATAGATTCCGATGCTTCACTTGAGGTTTACTGTATCCCTCTGACCTTCTTATTGACGATGAAACACAGTAATTGCATCGGAAATAAATACAAAAGGCACAATGCCGACTCATGTACAAGAAGACTGACTCTTCTTACTGTCTATGTTTGAACCTTTCCTGTGACACTAGATATTGATTCCGATGCTTCACTTTAGGTTTAGTGTATCCCTTGGACCTCCTTATTGACGACAAAACACAGAAATTGCATCGGAATTAAATAGAAAAGCACAATGCCGACATAAGTACAAGAAGACTGACTCTTCTTACTGACTGTGATTTGAACATTTCCTGTGAGACCAGTTTTAGATTCCGATGCTTCACTATATGTATACTGTATCCCTTGGACCTTCTTGTTGACGATGAAACACAGAAATTGCATCGGAATTACATACAAAATTCACAATGCCGACTTAAGTACAAGAAGACTGACTCTTCTTGCTGTGTATGTTTTGAACCATTCCTGTGACACTAGTTATAGATTCCGTTGCTACACTTCAGGTTTACTGTATTCCTCTGATCTTCTTCTTGACGATGAAACACAGTAATTGCATCGGAATTAAATACAAAATGCACAATGCCGACTCATGTACAAGAAGACTGACTCTTCTTACTGTCTATGTTTAGAACCTTTCCTGTGACACTAGATATAGATTCCGATGCTTCACTTCAGGTTTACTGTATCCCATGGACCTTCTTATTGACGACGAAACACAGAAATTGCATCGGAATTAAATAGATAAGGCACAATGCCGACTTAAGTATAAGAAGACTGACTCTTCTTACTGTCTGTGTTTTGAGCAATTCCACTGACACTAGTTATGGATTCCGATGCTTCACTTCAGGTTTACTGTATCCCTTGGACCTGCTTATCGACGATGAAACACAGAAATAGCATCGCAATTAAATACAAAAGGCACAATGCCGACTTAAGTACAAGAAGACTGACTCTTCCTACTGTCTATGTTTTGAACCATTCCTGTGACACTAGTTATAGATTCCGATGCTTCACTTCAGGTTTACTGTAACCATCTGACATTCTTATTGACGATCAAACACAGAAATTTCATCGGAATTAAATAGAAACGGCACAGTGCCGACTTAAGTACAAGAAGACTGACTCTTCTTACTGACTATGTTTTAACCATTCCAGTGACACTAGTTATAGATTCCGATGCCTTACTTCAGGTTTACTGTTTCCCTCTGACCTTCTTATTGACGATGAAACACAGAAATTGCATCGGAATTAAATACAAAAGGCACAATGCCGACATAAGTACAAGAAGATTGACTCTTCTTACTGACTATGATTTGAACATTTCCTGTGAGACCAGTTTTAGATTCCGATGCTTCACTATATGTTTACTGTATCCCTTGGACCTTCTTATTGATGATGAAACACAGAAAGTGCATCGGAATTAAATACAAAAGGCACAATGCCGACTTAAGTATAAGAAGACTGACTCATCTTACAGACTATGATTTGAACATTTCCTGTGAGACCAGTTTTAGATTCCGATGTTTCACTATATGTTTACTGTATCCCTTGGACCTTCTTATCGACGATGGAACACAGAAATAGCATCGCAATTAAATAAAAAAAGCAAAATGCCGACTTAAGTACAAGAAGACTGACTCTTCTTACTGTCTATGTTTTGAACCATTCCTGTGACACTAGTTATAGATTCCGATGCTTCACTTCAGGTTTACTGTATCCCTTGGACATTCTTATTGACGACGATACACAGAAATTGAATCGGGATTAAATACAAAATGCACAATGCCGACTTAAGTAAAGAAGACTGACACTTCCTACTGTCTAAGTTTTAACCATTCCAGTGACACTAGTTATAGATTCCGATGCTTCACTTCAGGTTTACTGTATCACTCTGACCTTCTTGTTGACGATGAAACACAGAAATTGCATCGGAATTAAATACAAAAGGCACAATGCCGACATAAGTAGAAGAAGATTGACTCTTCTTACTGACTATGATTTGAACACTTCCTGTGAGACCAGTTTTAGATTCCGATGCTTCACTATATGTTTACAGTATCCCTTGGACCTTCTTTTTGACGATGAAACTCAGAAATTGAATCGGAATTAAATACAAAAGGCACAATGCCGACTTAAGTACAAGAAGACTGACTCTTCTTGCTGTGTATGTTTTGAACCATTCCTGTGACACTAGTTATAGATTCCGATGCTTCACTTCAGGTGTACTGTATCCCTCTGACCTTCTTATTGACGATGAAACACAGTAATTGCATCGGAATTAAATACAAAAGGCACAATGCCGGCTCATGTACAAGAAGACTGACTCTTCTTACTGTCTATGTTTTGAACCTTTCCTGTGACACTAGATATTGATTCCGATGCTTCACTTTAGGTTTAGTGTATCCCTTGGACCTCCTTATTGACGACGAAACACAGAAATTGCATCGGAATTAAGTAGAAAAGGCAAAATGCCGACATAAGTACAAGAAGACTGACTGTTCTTACTGACTATGATTTGAACATTTCCTGTGAGACCAGTTTTAGATTCCGATGCTTCACTATATGTTTACTGTATCCCTTGGACGTACTTGTTGACGATGAAACACAGAAATTGCATCGGAATTACATACAAAAGGCACAATGCCGACTTAAGTACAAGAATACTGACTCTTCTTGTTGTGTATGTTTTGAACCATTCCTGTGACACTAGTTATAGATTCCGTTGCTACACATCAGGTTTACTGTATTCCTCTGACCTTCTTATTGACGATGAAACACAGTAATTGCATCGGAATTAAATACAAAATGCACAATGCCGACTCATGTACGCGAAGACTGACTCTTCTTACTGTCTATGTTTAGAACCTTTCCTGTGACACTAGATTTAGATTCCGATGCTTCACTTCAGGTTTACTGTATCCCTCTGACATTCATATTGACGACGAAACACAGAGATTGCATCGGAATTAAATACAAACGGCACAGTGCCGACTTAAGTACAAGTAGACTGACTCTTCTTACTGACTATGTTGTGAACATTTCCTATGAGACCAGTTTTAGATTCCGATGCTTCACTATATGTTTACTGTATCCCTTGGACCTTCTTATTGATGATGAATCAAAGAAAGTGCATCGGGGTTAAATAGAGAAGGCACAATGCCGACATAAGTACAAGAAGACTGACTCTTCCGTGTCTATGTATAGAACCATTCCTGTGACACTTGATATAGATTCCGATGCTTCACTTCAGGTTTACTGTATCCCTTGGTCCTTCTTATTGACGACGAAACAGAGAAATTGAATCGGGATTAAATACAAAAAGCACAATCCTGACTTAAGTACAAGAAGACTCACTCTTCTTACTGTCTATGTTTTAAACCATTCCTGTGACACTAGTTGTAGATTCCGAAGCTTCACTTCAGGTTTACTGTATCCCTCTGACCTTCTTATTGACGATGAAGCACAGAAACTGCATCGGAATTAAATAGAAGAGGCACAATGCCGACTTAAGTACAAGAAGACTGACTCGTCCGTGTCTATGTTCTGAACCATTCCTGTGACACTAGTTATAGATTCCGATGCTTCACTTCAGGTTTACTGTATCCCTCTGTCACTCTTATTGACGATGAAACACAGGAATTGCATCGGAATTAAATACAAAAGGCACAATGCCGACTTAAGTACAAGAAGACTGACTCTTCGTACTGGCTATGTTTTGAACCACTGCTGTGACACTAGTTATAGATTCCGATGCTTCACTTCAGGTTTACTGTATCCCTCTGACACTCTTATTGATGATGAAACACAGAAATTGCATCGGAATGAAATACAAAAGGCACAATGCCGACTTAAGTACAAGAAGACTGACTCTTCCAAATGTCTATGTTATGAACCATTCCTGTGACACTAGTTATAGATTCCGATGCTTCACTTCAGGTTTACTGTATCCTTCTGACACTCCTCTTGACGATGAAACACAGAAATTGCATTGTAATTAAATACAAAAGGCACAATGCCGACTTAAGTACAAGAAGACTGACCCTTCTTACTGTCTATGTTTTGAACCATTCCTGTGACACTAGTTATAGATTCCGAAGCTTCACTTTAGGTTTACTGTATCCCTTGGACCTTCTTATCGACGATGAAACACAGAAATAGCAACGGAATTAAATACAAAAGGCACAATGCCGACTTAAGTACAAGAACACTGACTCTTCTTACTGTCTATGTTTTGAACCATTCCAGTGACACTAGTTTTAGATTCCGATGCTTCACTTCAGGTTTACTGTATCCCTTGGACCTTCTTATTGACGACGAAACACAGAAATTGAATCGGGATTAAATACATAAGGCACAATGCCGACTTAAGTACAAGAAGACTGACTCTTCGTACTGTCTACGTATTAGCCATTCCTGTGACACTAGTTATAGATTCCGATGCTTCACTTCAAGTTTACTGTATCCCTCTGACCTTCTTATTGACGATGAAACACAGGAATTGCATCGGCGGTAAATACAAAAGGTTCAATGCCGACTCAAATACTAGATGACTGGCTCTTCTTACTCTCTATGTTTTGAACCTTTCCTGTGAGACCGGTTTTAGATTCCGATGTTTCTCTTCAGGATTACTGTATCCCTTGGACCTCCATATTGATGACGAAACACAGAAATTGCATCGGAAGTAATCAGAAAAGGCACAATGCCGACATAAGTACAAGAAGACAGACTCTTCTTGCTGTGTATGTTTTGAACCATTCCTGTGACACTAGTTATAGATTCCGATGCTTCACTTCTGGTTTACTGTATCCCTCTGACCTTCTTATAGACGATGAAACACAGTAATTGCATCGGAATTAAATACAAAATGCACAATGGGGACTCATGTACAAGAAGACTGACTCGTCTTACTGTCTATGATTTGAACTTTTCCTGTGACACTAGATATACATTCCGATGCTTCACTTCAGGTTTACTGTATCCCTTGGACATTCTTATTGACGACGAAACACAGAAATTGCATCGGAATTGAATAGAAAATGCACAATGCCGACTTAAGTACAAGAAGACTGACTCTTCCTAATGTCTATGCTTTGAACCATTCCTGTGACACTAGTTATGGATTCCGATGCATCACTTCAGGTTTACTGTATCCCTTGGACCTTCTTATTGACGATGAAACTTAGAAATTGCATCGGAATTAAATACAAAAGGCACAATGCCGACTTAAGTACAACAAGACTAACTCGTCTTGCTGTGTATGTTTTGAACCATTCCTGTGACACTAGTTATGGATTCCGATGCTTCACTTCAGGTTTACTGTATCCCTCTGACCTTCTTATTGACGACGAAACACAGAAATTGTATCGGAATTAAATAGAAAAGGCATAATGCCGACTTAAGTACAGGAAGACTGACTCTTCCTATTGTCTATGTTTTGAACCATTCCTGTGACTCTAGTTATAGATTCCGATGCTTCACTTCAGGTTTACTGTATCCCTTGGACCTTCTTATTAACGATGAAACACAGATATTGCATCGGAATTAAATGCAAAAGGCATAATGCCGACATAAGTACAAGATGACTGACTCTTCTTACTGTCTATCTATTGAACCTTTTATCTGATACTAGTTACAGATTCCGATGCTTAACTTCAGGTATGCTGTATCCTTTGGACCTTCTTATTGACGACGAAACACAGAAATTGCATCGGAATTAAATGGAAATGCACAATGCCGACTTAAGTTCAAGAAGATTGACTCTTCCGTGTCTATGTTTAGGACCATTCCTGTGACGCTTGATATAGATTCCGATGCTTCACTTCAGCTTTACTGTATCCCTTGGACCTTCTTATTGACGACGAAACACAGAAATTGCATCGGGATTAAATACAAATGGCACAATGCCGACTTAAGTACAAAAAGACTGACTCTTCCAACTGTCTATGTTTTAACCATTCCTGTGACACTAGTTATGGATTCCGATGCTTCACTTCAGGTTTACTGTATCCCTCTGACCTTCTTATTGGCGATGAAACACAGAAATTGAATCGGAATTAAATACAAAAGGCACAATGCTGACTCGAATACAAGATGACCGGCTCTTCTTACTCTCTATGTTTTGAACCATTCCTGTGAGACCGGTTTTAGATTCCGATGCTTCGCTTTAGGTTTACTGCATCCCTTGGACCTTCTTATTGACGACGAATCACAGAAATTGCATCGGAATTAAATAGAAAAGGCACAATGCCGACATAAGTACAAGAAGACTGACTCTTTTTACTGACTATGATTTGAACATTTCCTGTGAGACCAGTTTGAGATTACGATGCTTCACTATATGTTTACTCTATCCCTTGGACCTACTTCTTGACGATGAAACACAGAAATTGCATCGGAATTAAATACAAAAGGCACAATGCCGACTTAAGTACAAGAAGACTGTCTCTTCTAGCTGTGTATGTTTTGAACCATTCCTGTGACACTAGTTATAGATTCCGATGCTTCACTTCAGGTTTACTGTATCCCTCTGACCTTCTTATTGACGATAAAACACAGTAATTGCATCGGAATTAAATACAAAATGCACAATGCCGACTCATGTACAAGAAGACTGACTCTTCTTACTGACTATGTTTTGAACCTTTCGTGTGATACTAGATATAGATTCCGATGCTTCACTTCAGGTTTACTGTATCCCTTGGACATTCTTAATGACGACGAAACACAGTAATTGCATCGGAATTAAATAGAAAAGGCACAATGCCGACTTATGTACAAGAAGACTGACTCTTCCTACTGTCTATGCATTGAACCATTCCTGTGACACTAGTTATAGATTCCGATGCTTCACTTCAGGTTTAGTGTAACCCTCTGACATTCTTATTGACGATGAAACATAGAAAATGCATCGGAATTAAATATAAACGTCACAGTGCCGACTTAAGTACAAGAAGACTGACTCTTCTTGCTGTGTATGTTTTGAACCAATCCTTGGACGCTAGTTAAAGATTCCGATGCTTCACTTCAGGTTTACTGTATCCCTTGGATCTTCTTATTGACGATGAAACATAGAAAATGCATCGGAATTAAATATAAACGTCACAGTGCCGACTTAAGTACAAGAAGACTGACTCTTCTTGCTGTGTATGTTTTGAACCAATCCTTGGACGCTAGTTAAAGATTCCGATGCTTCACTTCAGGTTTACTGTATCCCTTGGATCTTCTTATTGACGATGAAACACAGAAAGTGCATCGGAATTAAATACAAAAGGCACAATGCCGACTTAAGTATAAGAAGACTGACTCTTCTTACTGACTATGATTTGAACATTTCCTGTGAGACCAGTTTTAGATTCCGATGTTTCACTATAAGTTTACTGTATCCCTTGGACCTTCTTATTGACGATGAAACACAGAAATTGCATCGGAGTTAAATACAATAGGCACAATACCGACTTAAGTACAAGAAGACTGACTCTTCTTACTGTCTATGTTTGAACCAATTCTGTGACACTAGTTATAGATTCCGATGCTGCACTTCAGGTTTACCGTATCCCTTGGACCTTGTTATTGGCGACGAAACACAGAAATTGAATCGGAATTAAATACAAAAATCACAATGCCGACTTAAGTACAAGATGACTGACTCTTCCAACTGTCTATGTTTTGAACCTTTCCTGTGACACTAGTTATGGATACCGATGCATCACTTCAGGTTTACTGTATCCCTTGGACCTTCTTATTGACGATGATACACAGAAATTGCATCGGAATTAAATACAAAAGGCACAATGCCGACTTAAGTACAAGAAGACTGACTCTTCTTGCTGTGTATGTTTTGAACCAATCCTTGGACGCTAGTTAAAGATTCCGATGCTTCACTTCAGGTTTACTGTATCCCTTGGATCTTCTTATTGACGATGAAACACAGAAATTGCATCGGAATTAAATACAAAAGGCACAATGCCGACTTAAGTACGAGAAGACTGACTCTTCTTACTCTCTATGTTTTGAGCCTTTTCTCTGATACTAGTTACAGATTCCGATGCTTAACCTCAGGTTTACTGTATTCCTTGGACCTTCTTATTGACGACGAAACACAGTAATTGCATCGGAATTAAAAAGAAAAGGCACAATGCCGACTTAAGTACAAGAAGACTGACTCTTCCGTGTCTATGTTTAGAACCTGTCCTGTGACACTTGATATTGATTCCGATGCTTCACTTCAGGTTTACTGTATCCCTTGGACCTTCTCATTATCGACGAGACACAGAAATTGCATCGGGATGAAATACAAAAGGCACATACCGACTTACTTACAAGAAGACTGACTCTTCCTTCTGTCAATGGTTTAACCATTCCTGTGACACTAGTTATAGATTCCGATGCTTCACTTCAGGTTTACTGTATCCCTCTGACCTTCTTATAGACGATGAAACACAGAAATTGCATCGGAATTAAATACAAAAGGCACAATGCTGACTCAAATTCAAGATGACTGGCTCTTCTTACTCTCTATGTTTTGAACCTTTCCTGTGAGACCGGTTTTAGATTCCGATGCTTCACTTCAGGTTTACTGTATCCCTTGGACCTTCTTATTGACGACGAAACACAGAAAATGCATCGGAATTAAATAGAAAAGGCACAATGCCGACATAAGTACAAGAAGACTTACTCTTCTTACTGACTATGATTTGAACATTTTTTGTGAGACCAGTTTTAGATTCCGATGCTTCAGTATATGTTTACTGTATCCCTTGGACCTTCTTTTTGACGATGAACACAGAAATTGCATCGGAATTAAATACAAAAGGCACAATGCCGACATAAGTACAAGAAGACTGACTCTTCATGCTGTGTATGTTTTGAACCATTCCTGTGACAATATTTATAGATTCCGATGCTTCACTTCAGATTTACTGTATCCCTCTGACATTCTTATTGACGATGAAACACAGTAATTGCATCGGATTTAAATACAAAAGGCACAATGCCGACTCATGTACTAGAAGACTGACTCTTCTTACTGTCTATGTTTTGATCCTTTCCTGTGACACTAGATATAGATTCCGATGCTCCACTTCAGGTTAATTGTATCCCTCTTACCTTCATATTGACGACGAAACACTGAAATAGCATCGGAATTAAATAGAAAAGGCACACTGCCGACTTAAGTACAAGCAGACTGACTCTTCCAACTGTCTATATTTTGAACCATTCCTGTGACACTGGTTATAGATTCGTATGCTTCACTTCAGGTTTACTGTATACCTCTGACACTCTTATTGACAATGAAACACAGAAATTGCATCGGAATTAAATACAAAAGGCACAATGCCGACTTAAGTATAAGAAGACTGACTCTTCTTACTGTCTGTGTTTTGAGCAATTCCACTGACACTAGTTATGGATTTCGATGCTTCACTTCAGGTTTACTGTATCCCTTGGACCTGCTTATCGACGATGAAACATAGAAATAGCATCGCAATTAAATACAAAAGGCACAATGCCGACTTAAGTACAAGAAGACTGACTCTTCTTACTGTCTATGTTTTGAACCACTCCTGTGACACTAGTTATAGATTCCGATGCTTCAGGTTTACTGTATCACTTGGACCTTCTTATTGACGACGAAACACAGAAACTGAATCAAGATTTAATACTAAAGGCACAATGCCGACTTAAGTACAAGAAGACAGACTCTTCCTACTGTCTATGTTTTAACCATTCCTGTGACACTAGTTATAGATTCCGATGTTTCACTCCAGGTTTACTGTATCCCTCTGACCTTCTTATTGACGATGAAACACAGAAATTACATCGGATTAAATACTAAAGGCACAGTGCCGACTCATATACAAGATGACTGGCCCTTCTTACTCTCTATGTTTTGAACCTTTCCTGTGAGACCGGTTTTAGATTCCGATGCTTCACTTCAGGATTACTGTATCCCTTGGACCTCCTTATTGACGACGAAACACAGAAATTGCATCGGAATTAAATAGAAAAGGCACAATGCAGACATAAGTACAAGAAGTCTGACTCTTCTTACTGACTATGATTTGAACATTTCCTGTGAGACCAGTTTTAGATTCCGTTGCTTCACTATATGTTTACTGTATCCCTTGGACCTTCTTGTTGACGATGAAACACAGAAACTGCATCGGAAATACATACAAAAAAGCACAATGCCGACTTAAGTACAAGAAGACTGACTCTTCTTGCTGTGTATGTTTTGAACCATTCCTGTGACACTAGTTATAGATTCCGATGCTTCACTTCAGGTTTACTGTATCCCTCTGACATTCGTATTGACGATGAAACACAGAAATTGCATCGGAATTAAATACAAACGGCACAGTGCCGACTTAAGTACAAGAAGACTGACGCTTCTTACGGACTATGTTGTGAACACTTCCTGTGAGACCAGTTATGATTCCGATGCTTCACTATATGTTTACTGCATCCCTTGCACCTTCTTATTGACGAAGAAACACAGAAAATGCATCGGAATTAAATACAAAAGGCACAATGCCGACTCATGTACAAGAAGACTGACTCTTCTTACAGTCTATGTTTTGAACCTTTCCTGTGACACTAGATATAGATTCCGATGCTTCACTTCAGGTTAATTGTATCCCTCTTACCTTCTTATTGACGACGAAACACAGAAATAGCATCGGAATTAAATAGAAAAGGCACAATGCCGACTTAAGTACAAGAAGACTGAATGTACTTACTGTCTATGTTTTGAGCAATTCCTGTGACACTAGTTATAGATTCCGATGCTTCACTTCAGGTTTACTGTATCCCTCTGACACTCTTATTGACGATTAAACACAGAAATTGCATCGGAATTAAATACATAAGGCACAATGCCGACTTAAGTACAAGAAGACTCACTCTTTTTACTGTCTATGTTTTAAACCATTCCTGTGACACTAGTTATAGATTCCGAAGGTTTACTTCAGGTTTACTGTATCCTTTGGACCTTCTTATTGACGATGAAACACAGAATTTGCATCGGAAATAAATACAAAAGGCACAATGCCCACTTAAGTACAAGAAGACTGACTCTACTTACTGTCTATGTTTTGAGCAATTCCTGTGACACTAGTTATAGATTCCGATGCTTTACTTCAGGTTTACTGTATCCCTTGGACCTTCTTATCGACGATGAAACACAGAAATAGCATCGGGATTAAATACAAAAGGCACAAGGCCGTCTTAAGTACAAGAAGACTGACTCTTTTTACTGTCTATGTTTTGAACCATTCCTGTGACAGTACTTATAGATTCCGATGCTTCACTTCATGTTTACTGTATGGTTTAGACCTTCTTATTGACGAGGAAACACAGAATTTGAATCGGGATTAAATACAAAAGGCACAATGCCGACTTAAGTACAAGAAGACTGACTCTTCCTACTGTCTATGTTTTAACCATTCCTGTGACACTAGTTATAGATTCCGATGCTTCACTTCAGGTTAACTGTATCCCTCTGACCTTCTTATTGACGATGAACCACATAAATAGCATCGGAATTAAATACAAAAGGCACAATGCCGACTCAAATACAAGATGACTGGCTCTTCTTACTCACTATGTTTTGAACCTTTCCTGTGATACCGGTTTTAGATTCCGATGCTTCACTTCAGGATTACTGTATCCCTTGGACCTTCTTATTGTCGACGAAACACAGAAATTGCATCGGAATTAAATAGAAAAGTCACAATGCCGACATAAGTACAAGAAGATTGACTCATCTTACTGACTATGATTTGTACATTTGCTGTGAGACCAGTTTTTGATTTGGATGCTTCACTATTTGTTTACTGTATTCCTCTGACCTTCTTGTTGACGATGAAAGACAGAAATTGCATCGGAATTAAATACAAAAGGCACAATGCCGACTTAAGTACAAGAAGACTGACTCTTCTTGCTCTGTAAGTCTTGAACCATTCCTGTGACACTAGTTATAGATTCCGATGCTTCACTTCAGGTTTACTGTATCCCTCTGACATTCTTATTGACGATCAAACACAGTAATTGCATCGGAATTAAATAAAAAATGCACAATGCCGACTCATGTACAAGAAGACTGACTCTTCTTACTGTCTATGTTTTGAACCTTTCCTGTGACACTAGATATAGATTCCGATGCTTCACTTCAGGTTTATTGTATCCCTCTTACCTTCTTATTGACGACGAACCACACAAATAGCATCGGAATTAAATAGAAAAGGCATAATGCCGGCTTAAGTACAAGAAAACTGACTCTTCCAAATGTCTACGATTTAAACCATTCCTGTGACACTAGTTATAGATTCCGATGCTTCACTTCAGGTTTGCTGTATCCCTCTGACACTCTTATTGACGATGAAACACAGAAATTGCATCGGAATTAAATACATAAGGCACAATGCCGACTTAAGTACAAGAAGGCTCTCTCTTCTTACTGTCTATGTTTTAAACCATTCCTGTGACACTAGTTTCAGATTCCGAAGCTTCACTTCAGGTTTACTGTATCCTTTGGACCATCTTATTGACGATGAAACACAGAATTTGCATCGGAAATAAATATAAAAGGCACAATGCCGAATTAAGTACAAGAAAATTGACTCTACTTACTGTCTATGTTTTGAGCAATACCTGTGACACTAGTTATAGATTCCGATGCTTCACTTCAGGTTCACTGTATCCCCTGGACCCTCTTATTGACGTCGAAACACAGAAATTGCATCGGAATTCAATAGAAAAGGCACAATTCCGTCTTAAGTACAAGAAGACTGACTCTTCTTACTGACTATGTTTTGAACATTTCCTGTGAGACCCGTTTTAGGTTCCGATGCTTCACTATATGTTTACTGTATCCCTTGGACATTCTTATTGCCGACGAAACACAGAAATTGCATCGGAATTAAATAGAAAAGGCACAATGCCGACATAAGTTCAAGAAGACTAACTCTTTCTACTCTCTATGTTCTGAACCATTCCTGTGTCACTAGTTATAGATTCCGATGCGTCACTTCAGGTTTACTGTATCCCTTGGTCCTTCTTATTGACGACGAAACACAGAATTTGCAACGGAATTAAATAGAAAAGGCACAATGCCAACTTAAGTACAAGAAGACTGACTCTTCTTACTGACTTTGTTTTGAACATTTCCTGTGAGACCAGTTTTAGATTCCGATGCTTGACTGTATGTTTACTGTATCCCTGGGACCTTCTTATTGACGACGAAACACAGAAATTGCATCGGATTTAAATAGAAGAGGCACAATGCTGACTTAAGGTCAAGAAGACTGATTCTTCCTTCTGCTATGGTTTGAAAGATTCCTTTGACACTAGTTATAGATTCCGATGCTTCACTTCAGGTTTACAGTATCCCTTGGACCTTCTTAATGATGATGAAACACAGAAATTGCATCGGAATTAAATAGAAAAGACACAATGCGGACTTAAGTACAAGAAGACTGACTCTTCCTACTGTCTATGTTTTGAACCATTCCTGTGACACTAGTTAAAGATTACGATGCATCACTTCAGGTTTACTGTATCCCTTGGACCTTCTCAAGACGATGAAACACAGAAATTGCATCGGAATTAAATACAAAAGGCAAAATGCCTACTTAAGTACAAGAAGACTGACTCTTCTTGCTGTGTATGGTTTGAACCATTCCTGTGACACTAATTATAGATTCCGATGCTCACTTCACTTTTACTGTATCCCGCTGACCTTCGTATTGACGACGAAACACAGAAATTGCATCGGAATTAAATAGAAAATGCACAATGCCGACTTAAGTACAAGAAGACTGACTCTTCCTACTATCTATGTTTTGAATCATTCCTGTGACTTTAGTTATAGATTCAGATGCTTCACTACAGGTTTACTGTATCGCTTGGACACTGTTATTGACGATGAAACACAGAAATTGCATCGGAATTAAATACAAAAAGCACAATGCCGACTTAAGTACAAGTAGACTAAATCTTCTTACTGCCTATATTTTGAACCATTCCTGTAACACTAGTTATAGATTCCGATGCTTCACTGTATGTTTACTGTATCCCTTGGACCCTCTTATTGACGTCGAAACACAGAAATTGCATCGGAATTCAATAGAAAAGGCACAATGCCGGCTTAAGTACAAGAAGACTGACTTTTCTTACTGACTATGTTTTGAACATTTCCTGTGAGACCCGTTTTAGGTTCCGATGCTTCACTATATGTTTACTGTATCCCTTGGACATTCTTATTGCCGACGAAACACAGAAATTGCATCGGAATTAAATAGAAAAGGCACAATGCCGACTTAAGTTCAAGAAGACTGACTCTTCCTACTGTCTATGTTTTTAACCATTCCTCTGACACTAGTTAAGGTTTCCGATGCATCACTACAGGTTTACTGTATCTCTTGGACCTTCTCAAGACGATGAAACACAGAAATTGCATCGGAATTAAATACAAAAGGCACAATGCCGACTTAAGTACAAGAAGACTGACTCTTCTTGCTGTGTATGGTTTGAACCATTCCTGTCACACTAATTATAGATTCCGATGCTTCACATCAGGTTTACTGTACCCCGCTGACCTTCGTATTGACGACGAAACACAGAAATTGCATCGGAATTAAATAGAAAATGCACAATGCCGACTTAAGTACAAGAAGACTGACTCTTCCTACTGTCTATGTTTTGAATCATTCCTCTGACTTTAGTTATAGATTCCGATGCTTCACTTCAGGTTTACTGTATCCCTTGGACCTTCTCATTAACGACGAAACACAGATATTGCATCGGAATTAAATACAGACGGCACAATGCCGACTTAAGTACAAGAAGACTGACTCTTCCTACTGTCTATGTTTTAACCATTCCTGTGACACTAGTTATAGACTCCGATGCTTTACTTCAGGTTTACTGTATCCCTGTGACCTTCTTATTGACGTTGAAACACAGAAATTGCATCGGAATTAAATACAAAAGGCACAATGCCGACTCAAATACAAGATGACTGGCTCTTCTTACTCTCTATGATTTGAGCCTTTCCTGTGAGACCGGTATAGATTCCGTTGCTTCACTTCAGGTTTACTGTATCCCATGGACCTTGTTATTGACAACGAAACACAGAAATTGCATCGGAATTTAATAGAAAAGGCACCTTGCCGACCTAAGTACAAGAAGACTGACTCTTCTTACTGACTATGTTTTTAACATTCCCTGTGAGACCAGTTTTAGATTCCGATGCTTCACTATATGTTTACTGTTTCCCTTGGACCTTCTTATTGACGATGAAACACAGAAATTGCATCGGAATTAAATACAAAAGGCACAATGCCGACTTATGCACAACAAGACTGACTCTTCTTACTGATTATCTTTTAAACACTTCCTGTGAGACCAGTTTTAGATTCCGATGCTTCACATCAGGTTTACTGTACCCCGCTGACCTTATTGACGATGAAACACAGAAATTGCATCGGTATTAAATAGAAAATGCACAATGCCGACTCAAGTACAAGAAGACTGACTCTTCCTACTGTCTATGTTTTGAACCATTCCATTGGCACTAGTTAAAGATTCCGATGCATCACTTCAGGTTTACTGTATCCCTTGGACCTTCTTATTGACGACGAAACACAGAAATTGCATCGGATTTAAATAGAAGAGGCACAATGCCGACTTAAGATCAAGAAGACTCACTCTTCCTTCTGATATGGTTTGAAAGATTCCTTTGACACTAGTTATAGATTCCGATGCTTCACTTCAGGATTACAGTATCCCTTGGACCTTCTTAATGACGATGAAACACAGAAATTGCATCGGAATTAAATAGAAAAGGCACAATGCCGACTTAATTACAAGAAGACTGACTCTTCCTACTGTCTATGTTTTGAACCATTCCTGTGGCACTAGTTAAAGATTCCGATGCATCACTTCAGGTTTACTGTATCCCGGTGACCTTCGTATTGACGACGAAACACAGAAATTGCATCGGTATTAAATAGAAAATGCACAATGCCGACTTAAGTACAAGAAGACTGTCTCTTCCTACTGTCTATGTTTGAATCATTCCTCTGACTTTAGTTATAGATTCCGATGCTTCACTTCAGGTTTACTGTATCCCTTGGACCTTGTTATTGACGATGAATCACAGAAATTGCATCGGAATGAAATACAAAAGGCACAATGCCGTTTTTATGTACAAGAAGACTGACTCTTCCGTGTCTAAGTTTTGAACCATTCCTGTGACACTAGATATAGATTCCGATGCTTCACTACAGGTTTACTGTATCCCTTGGACCTTCTTATTGACGACGAAACACAGAAATTGCATCAGGATTAAATACAAAAGGCACAATGCCGACATAAGTACAAGAAGACTGACTCTTCCTACTGTCTATGTTTTATCCATTCCTGTGACACTAGTTATAGATTCCGATGCTTCACTTCAGGTTTACTGTATCCCTCTGACCTTCTTATTGACGATGAAACTCAGTAATTGCATAGGAATTAAATACAAAATGCACAATGCCGACTCATGTACAAGAAGACTGACTCTTCTTGCTGTGTATGTTTTGAACCATTCCTGTGACACTAGTTATAGATTCCGATGCTTCACTTCAGGTTTACTGTATCCGTCTGACCTTCTTATTGACGATTAAGCACAGTAATTGCATCGGAATTAGATGCAAATGGCAGAATGCCGACTCATGTCCAAGAAGACTGACTCTTCTTACTGTCTATGTTTTGAACCTTTCCTGTGACACTAGATATAGATTCAGATTCTTCACTTCAGGTTTTTCTGTATCACTCTGACATTCTTATTGACGACGAAACACAGAAATTGCATTAAAATTAAAGAGAAAAAGCACAATGCCGACTTAAGTACAAGAAGACTGAATCTTCCTACTGTCTATGTTTTGAACCATTCCTGAGACACTAGCTATAGATTCCGATGCTTCACTTCAGGTTTACTGTGTCCGTCTGACATTCTTATTGACGATGAAACACAGAAATTGCATCGGAATTAAATACAAACGGCACAATGCCGTCTAAAGTACAAGAAGACCGACTCTTCTTACTGACTACGTTTTGAACACTCCCTGTGAGACCAGTTTTAGATTCCGATGCTTCACTATTTGTTTACTGTTTCCCTTGGACTTTCTTATTGACGATGAAACACAGAAATAGCATCGGAATTAAATACAAAAGGCACAATGCCGACTTAAGTACAAGAAGACTGACTCTTCTTACTGCCTATGTTTTGAACCATTCCTGTGACAATAGTTATAGATTTCGATGCTTCACTTCAGGTTTACTGTATCCCTCTGACCTTCTTATTGACGACGAAACACAGAAATTGTAACGGAATGAAATAGAAAAGGCACAATGCCGAATGAAGTACAATAAAACTGACTCTTCCTACTCTCTATGTTTTGAACCATTCGTGTGACACTAGTTATAAATTCTAATGCTACACTTCAGGTTCACTATATCCCTCTGACCTACTTATTGACGATGAAACACAGAAATTGCATCCGAATTAAATACAAAAGGCACAATGCCGACTTAAGTGCAAGAAGACTGACTCTTCCTACTCTCTATGTTTTGAACCATTCCTGTGACACTAGTTATAGATTCAAATGCTTCACTTCAGGTTTACTGTATCCCTTGGTCCTTCTTATTGACGACGAAACACAGAAATTGCATCGGAATTAAGTAGAAAAGGCACAATGCCAACTTAAGTACAAGAAGACTGACTCTTCTTACTGATTATGTTTTGAACATTTCCTGTGAGACCACTTTTAGATTCCGATGCTTCACTTTATGTTTACTGTATCCCTTGGACCTTCTTATTGACGGCGAAACGCAGAAATTACATCGGATTTAAATAGAAGAGGCACAATGCCGACTTAAGTTCAAGAAGCCTGACTCTTCCTTCAGCTATGTTTTGAAAGATTCCTTTGACACTAGTTATAGATTCCGAAGCTTCACTTCAGGTTTACAGTATCCCTTGGACCTTCTTAATGACGATGAAACACAGAAATTGCATCGGAATTAAGTAGAAAAGGCACAATGCCGACTTAAGTACAAGAAGACTGACTCTCCTTACTGTCTATGTTTTGAACCTTTCCTGTGACACTAGTTATAGATTCCGATGCTTCACTTCAGGTTTAATGTATCCCTAGGACCTTCTTATTGACGATGAAACACAGAAATTACATCGGAATTGAATAGAAAAGGCCCAATGCCGACTTAAGTACAAGTAGACTAAATCTTCTTACTGTCTATATTTTGAACCATTCCTGTGACACTAGTTATGGATTCCGATGCTTCACTTCAGGTTCACTGTATCCCCTGGACCATCTTATTGACGTCGAAACACAGAAACTGCATCAGAATCACATAGAAAAGGCACAATGCCGACTTAAGTACAAGAAGATTGACTCTTCTTATGGACTATGTTTTGATCATTTCCTGTGAGACCCGTTTTAGGTTCCGATGCTTCACTATATTTTTACTGTACCCCTTGGACCTTCATATTGACGACGAAACACAGACGTTGCATCGGAATTAAATAGAAAAGTCACAATGCCGACTTAAGTTCAAGAAGACTAACTCTTCCTACTCCCTATGTTTTGTACCATTCCTGTGACACTAGTTATAGATTGCGATGCTTCACTTCAGGTTTACTGTATCCCTTGGTCCTTCTTATTGACGACGAAACACAGAAAATGCATCGGAATTAAATAGAAAAGGCACAATGCCAACTTAAGCACAAGACGACTGACTCCTCTTAATGACTATGCTTTTAACCTTTCCTGTGAGACCGGTTTCAGATTCCGATGCATCACTTCAGGTTTACTGTATCCCATGGACCTTCTTACTGACGTCGAAACAAAGAAATTGCATCGGAATTAAATAGAAAATTCACAATGCCGACTTAAGTACAAGAAGACTGACCCTTCTTACTCTCTATGTTTTGAACCATTCCTGTGACACTAGTTATAGATTCCGGTGCTTCACTTCAGGTTTTCTGTATCCCTCTGACCTGCTTATTGACGAAGAAAGACAGAAATTGCATCGGAATTAAATAGAAAAGGCACAATGCCTACTCAAGTACAAGTAGACTGTCTCTTCTTACTGTCTATGTAATAAAGCTTTCTTGTGAGACCGCTTTCAGATTCCGATGCTTCACTTTAGGTTTACTGTATCCCTTGGACCTTCTTACTGACGACGAAACACAGAAATTGAATCAGAATTAAATAGAAAATACACAATGCTGACTTAAGTACAAGAAACCTAACTCTTCTTACTGTCTATGTTTTGAACCTTTCCTCTGAGTCCAGTTTTAGATTCCTGTGTTTCACTTCAGTTTTACTGTATCCCTTGGACCTTCCATATTGACGATGAAACACAGAAATTGCATCGGAATTAAATACAAAAGGCACAATGCCGACTTAAGTACAAGAAGACTGACTCTTCTTACTGACTATCTTTTGAACACTTCCTGTGAGACCAGTTTTAGATTCCGATGCTTCACTATATGTTTACTGTATCCCTTGGACCTTCTTATTGACGATGAAACACAGAAATTGCATCGGAATTAAATACAAAAGGCACAATGCCGACTTATGCACAACAAGACTGACTCTTCTTACTGATTATCTTTTAAACACTTCCTGTGAGACCAGTTTTAGATTCCGATGCTTCACTATATGTTTACTGTATCCCTTGGACCTTCTTATCGACGATGAAACACAGAAATTGCATCTGAATTAAATAGAAAAGGCACAATGCTGACTTAAGTACAAGAAAACTGACTCTTCTTACTGTCTATGTTTTGAACCATTCTTGAGATACTAGTTACACATTCCGATGCTTCACTTCAGGTGTACTGTATCCCTCTGACCTTCTTATTGACGAAGAAACACAGAAATTGAATCGGAATTAAATACAAAAGGCAAAATGCCGACTTACGTACAAGAAAACTGACTCTTCTCACTGTCTTTGTTTTGAACCATTCCTGTGACAATAGTTACGGATTTCGATGCTTCACTTAAGCTTTATTGTATCCCTCTGACCATCTTATTGACGATGAAACACAGAAATTGCATCAAAATTAAATACAAAAGGCACAATGTCGACTTAAGGACAAGAAATCGAACTCTTCTTATAGTCTGTGTTTTGAACCATTCCTGTGACACTAGTTATAGATTCCGATGCTTCACTTCAGGTTTACTTTATCTCTCTGACCTTCTTATTGACGATGAAACACAGAAATTGCTTCGGAATTAAATACAAAATGCACAATGCCGACTTAAGTACAAGAAGACTGACTCTTCTTACTGTCTATGTTTTGAACCATTCCTGTGACACTAATTATAGATTCCGATGCCTCACTTCAGGTGCACTGTATCCCTCTGACGTTCTTATTGACGATGAAACACAGAAATTGCATCGGAATTAAATACAAAGGGCACAATGCCGACTCAAATACATGATGACTGACTCGTCTTACTCTCTATGTTTTGAACCTTTCCTGTGAGACAGGTTTTAGATTCCGATGCTCCACTTCAGGTTTACTGTATCCCTTGGACCTTCTTATTGACGACGAAACACAGAAATTGCATCTGAATTAAATAGAAAAGGCACAATGCCGACATAAGTACAAGGAGACTGACTCTTCTTACTGACTATGATTTGAACATTTCCTGTGAGACCAGTTTTAGATTCCGATGCTTCACTATATGTTTACTGTATCCCTTGGGCCTTCTTGTTGACGATGAAACACAGAAATTGCATCGGAATTAAATACAAAAGGCACAATGCCGACTGAAGTACAAAAAGACTGACTCTTCTTGCTGTGTGTGTTTTGAACCATTCCTGTGACACTAGTTATAGATTCCGATGCTTCACTTCAGGTTTACTGTATCCCTCTGACCTTCTTATTGACGATGAAGCACAGTAATTACATCGGAATTAAATACAAATGGCACAATATCAACTCATGTCCAAGAAGACTGACTCTTCTTAGTGTCTATGTTATGAACCTTTCCTGTGACACTAGATATAGATTCCGATGCTTCACTTCAGGTCTTACTGTATCCCTCTGACCTTCTTATTGACGATGAAACACAGAGATTGCATCGGAATTAAATACAAAAGGCACAATGCCGACTCAAATACAAGATGACTGACTCTTCTTATTCTCTATGTTTTGAACCTTTCCTGTGAGACCGGTTTTAGATTCCAATGCTTCACTTCAGGTTTACTCTCTCCTTTGTACCTTCTTATTGGCGACGAAACACAGAAATTGCATCGGAATTAAATAGAAAAGGCACAATGCCGACATAAGTACAAGAAGACTGACTCTTCTTACTGACTATAATTTGAACATTTCCTGTGAGACAAGTTTTAGATTCCGATGCTTCACTATATGTTTTCTGTATCCCTTGGACCTTCTTGTTGACGATGAAACACAGAAATTGCATCGGAATTAAATACAAAAGGCACAATGCCGACTTAAGTACAAGAAGACTGCCTCTTCTTGCTGTGTATGATTTGAACCATTCCTGTGACACTAGTTGTAGATTCCGATGCTTCACTTCAGGGTTACTGTATCCCTCTGACCTTCTTATTGACGATGAAGCACAGTAATTGCATCGGAATTAAATACAAATGGCACAATGCCGACTCATGTCCAAGAAGACTGACTCTTCTTGCTGTCTATGTTTTGTACCTTTCCTGTGACACTAGATATAGATTCCGATGCTTCACTTCAGGTTTACTGTATCCCTCTGACCTTCTTATTGACGACGAAACACAGAAATTGCATTTGAAGTAAATAGAAAAGGCACAATGCCGACTTAAGTACAAGACGACTAAATCTTCCTACTGTCTATGTTTTCAACCATTCCTGTGACACTAGTTATAGATTCCGATCTTTCACTACAGGTTTACTGTATCCCTCTGACTTTCTTATTGACGATGAAACACAGAAATTGCATCGGAATTAAATACAAAAGGCACAATGCCGACTTAAGTACAAGAATACTGACTCTTCCTACTGTCTATGTTTTAACCATTCCTGTGACACTAGTTATATACTCCGATGCTTCACTTCAGGTTTACTGTATCCCTGTGACCTTCTTATTGACGATGAAACACATAAAATGCATCGGATTTAAATACAAAAGGCACAATGCCGGCTCAAATACAAGATGACTCTCTCTTCTTACTCTCTATGTTTTGAGCCTTTCCTGTGAGACCGGTTTTAGGTTCCGTTGCTTCACTTCAGGTTTACTGTATCCCTTGGACCTTCTTGTTGACGACGAAACACAGAAATAGCATCGGAATTAAATAGAAAGGCACATTGCTGACTTAAGTACAAGATGACTGACTCTTCTTACTGACTATGTTTTGAACATTTCCTGTGAGACCAGTTTTAGATTCCGATGCTTCACTATATGTTTACTGCATCCCTTAGACCTTCTTATTGACGATGAAACACAGAAATTGCATCGGAATTAAATACAAAAGGCACAATGCCGACTTAAGTAATAGAAATCGAACTCTTCTTACAGTCTGTGTTTTGAACCATTCCTGTGACATTAGTTATCGATTCCGATGCTTCACTTCAGGTTTACTGTATCGCTCTGACCTTCTTATTGACGATGAAACACAGAAATTGCATCGGAATTAAATACAAATGGCACAATGCCGAATTAAGTACAAGAAATCTGATACTGCTTACTGTCTATGTTTTGAACCATTCCTGTGACACTAGTTATAGATTCCGATGCTTCACTTCATGTTTACTGAATCTCTCTGACCTTCATATTGACGATGAATCACAGAAATTGCTACGGAATTAAATACAAAGAGCACAATGCCGACTTAAGTACAAGAAGACTGACTCTTCTTACTGTCTATGTTTTGAACCATTCCTGTGACTCTAATTATAGATTCCGATGCTTCACTTCAGGTTTACTGTATCCCTCTGACCTTCTTATTGACGACTAGACACAGAAATAGCATCGGAATTAAATAGAAAAGGAACAATGCCGACATAAGTACAAGAAGACTGACTCTTCCTACTGTCTATGTTTTGAACCATTCCTGTGACTCTAGTTATAGATTCCGATGCTTCACTTCAGGTTTACTGTATCACTTGGACCTTCTTATTGACGATGAAACACAGAAAGTGGATCGGAATTAAATACAAAATGCACAATGCCGACCTAAGTACAATAAGACTGACTCTTCTTACTGTCTATGTTTTGAACCTTTTCTGTGACACTAGTTGTAGATTCCGAGGCTTCACTTGACGATTTCTGTATCCCTTGGACCTTCTTATTGACGACGAAACACAGAAATTGCATTGGAATTAAATAGAAAAGGCAAAATGCCGACTTAAGTACAAGAAGACTGACTCTTCCGTGTCTATGTTTTATACCATTCCTGTGACACTAGATATAGATTCCGATACTTCACTCCAGGTTTACTGTATCCCTTGGACCTTCTTATTGACGATGAAACACAGATATTGCATCGGGATTAAATACAAAAGGCACTATGCCGACTTAAGTACAAAACGACTGACTCTTCCTACTCTCTATGTTTTAGCCATTCCTGTGACACTAGTTATAGATTCCGATGCCTCACTTCAGGTTTACTGTATCCCTTGGACCTTCTTATTGACGACGAAACACAGAAATTGCATCGGAATTAAATAGAAAAGGCACAATGCCGACATTAGTACAAGAAGACTGACTCTTCTTACTGACTATGATTTGAACATTTCCTGTGAGACCAGGTTTAGATTCCGATGCTTCACTATATGTTTACTGTATCCCTTGGGCCTTCTTGTTGACGATGAAACACAGAAATTGCATCGGAATTAAATACAAATTGCACAATATCGACTCATGTCCAAGAAGACTGACTCTTCTAAGTGTCTATGTTATGAACCTTTCCTGTGACACTAGAAATAGATTCCGATTCTTCACTTCAGGTCTTACTGTATCCCTCTGACCTACTTATTGACGATGAATCACAGAGATTGCATCGGAATTAAATACAAAAGGCACAATGCCGACTCAAATACAAGATGACTGACTCTTCTTATTCTCTATGATTTGGACCTTTCCTGTGAGACCGGTTTTAGATTCCGATGCTTCACTTCAGGTTTACTCTCTCCCTTGTACCTTCTTATTGACGACGAAACACAGAAATTGCATCGGAATTAAATAGAAAAGGCACAATGCCAACGTAAGAACAAGAAGACTTACTCTTCTTACTGACTATGTTTTGAACATTTCCTGTGAGACCAGTTTTAGATTCCGATGCTTCACTATATGTTTAGTGTATCCCGTGGACCTTCTTGTTGACGATGAAACACAGAGATTGCATCGGAATTAAATACAAAAGGCACAATGCCGACTTAAGTACAAAACGACTGACTCTTCCTACTCTCTATGTTTTAGCCATTCCTGTGACACTAGTTATAGATTCCGATGCCTCACTTCAGGTTTACTGTATCCCTTGGACCTTCTTATTGACGATGAAACACAGAAATTGCATCGGAATTAAATACAAAAGGCACAATGCCGACTTAAGTACAAGAAGACTGACTCTTCTTGCTGTGTATGATTTGAACCATTCCTGTGACACTAGTTATAGATTCCGATGCTTCACTTCAGGTTTACTGTATCCCTCTGACCTTCTTATTGACGATGAAGCACAGTAATTGCATCGGAATTAAATACAAATGGCACAATGCCGACTCATGTCCAAGAAGACTGACTCTTATTGCTGTCTATGTTTTGAACCATTCCTGTGACACTAGATATAGATTAAGATGCTTCACTTCAGGTTTACTGTATCCCTCCGACCTTCTTATTGACGACGAAACACAGAAATTGCATTTGAATTAAATGGAAAAGGCACAATGCCGACTTAAGTACAAGAAGACTGAATCTTCCTACTGTCTATGTTTTGAACCATTCCTGTGACACTAGTTATAGATTCCGATGCTTCACTACAGGTTTACTGTATCCCTCTGACTTTCTTATTGACGATGAAACACAGAAATTGCATCGGAATTAAATACAAACCGCACAATGCCGACTTAAGTACAAGAAGACTGACTCTTCTCACTGACTGTGTTGTGAACATTTCCTGTGAGACCAGTTCTAGATTCCGATGCTTCACTATATGTTTACTGTATCCCTTGGACCTTCTTATTGACAATGAAACACAGAAATTGCATCGGAATTAAATACAAAAGGCACAATGCCGACATAAGTACAAGAAGACTGACTCTTCCTACTGTCTATGTTTTAACCATTCCTGTGACACTAGTTATGGATTCCGATGCTTCACTCCAGGTTTACTGTATCCCTGTGACCTTCTTATTGACGATGAAGCACAGAAATTGCATCGGAATTAAATACAAAAGGCACAATGCCGACTCAAATACAAGATGACTCTCTCTTCTTACTCTCTATATTTTGAACCATTCCTGTGACACTAGTTATAGATTCCGATGCTTCACTTCAGGTATACTGTGTCCCCTGGACCTTCTTATTGACGTCGAAACACAGAAAAAGCATCGGAATTAAATAGAAGAGGCATAATGCCGATTTAAGTACAAGAAGACTGACTCTTCTTACTGACTATGTTTTGAACATTTCCTGTGAGAACCGTTTTAGGTTTCCATACTTCACTATATGTTTACTGTATCCCTTGGACCTTCTTATTGACGACGAAACACAGAAATTGCATCGGAATTAAATAGAAAATCACAATGCCGACTTAAGTTCAAGAAGACTAACTCTTCCTACTCTCTTTGTTTTGAACCATTCCTGTGACACTAGTTATAGATTCCGATGCTTCACTTCAGGTTTACTGTATCCCTTTGACCTTCTTATAGAGGACGAAACACAGAAATTGCATCGGAATTAAATAGAAAAAGCACATGCCGACTTAAGTACATGAAGACAGACTCTTCTTACTGTCTATGTTTTGAACCTTTCCTGTGACACTAGTTATATATTCCTATGTTTCACTTCAGATTTGCTGTATACCTTGGACCTTCTTATTGACGACGAAACACAGAAATTGCATCGAAATTAAATAGAAAAGGCACAATGCCAACGTAAGAACAAGAAGACTTACTCATCTTACTGACTATGTTTTGAACATTTCCTGTGAGACCAGTTTTAGATTCCGATGCTTCACTATATGTTTAGTGTATCCCGTGGACCTTCTTGTTGACGATGAAACACAGAGATTGCATCGGAATTAAATACAAAAGGCACAATGCCGACTTAAGTACAAGAAGACTGACTCTTCTTGCTGTGTATGTTTTGAACCATTCCTGTGACACTAGTTATAGATTCCGATGCTTCACTTCAGGTTTACTGTATCCCTCTGACATTCTTATTGACGAAGAAACACAGAAATTGCATGGGAATTAAATAGAAAAGGCACAATGCCGACTTAAGTACTAGAAGACTGACTCTTCTTACTGTCTGTATTTTGAACCATTCCTGTGACACTAGTTAGAGATTCCGATGCTTCACTTTAGGTTTACTGTATCCCTCTGACTTTTTATTGACGATGTAACACAGAAATTGCATCGGAATTAAATACAATAGGCACAATGGCGACTTAAGTACAAAAAGACTGACACTTCTTACTGTCTATTTTTTGAACCTTTCCTGTGACACTGGTTATATATTCCTATGTTTCACTTCTGGTTTGCTGTATCCCTTGGACCTTCTTATTGACGACGAAACACAGAAATGCATCGGAATTAAATAGAAAAGGCACAATGCCAAATTAAGGTCAAGAAGACTGACTCTTCCTTCTGTCTATGTTTTGAACCATTCCTTTGACACTAGTTATAGATTCCGATGCTTCACTTCAGGTTTACTGTATCCCTTGGACCTTCTTATTGACGATGAAACACAGAAATTGCATCGGAATTAAGTAGAAAAGGCACAATGCCGACTTAAGTACAATAAGACTGACTCTTCTTACTGTCTATGTCTTGAACCATTCCTGTGACACAAGTTATAGATCCCGATACTTCACTTCGTATTTACTGTATCCCTTGGACCTTCTTATTGACGACGAAACACAGAAATTGCATCGGAATTAAATAGAAAAGGCATAATGCCGACTTCAGTACAAGAAGACTGACTCTTCCAACTGTCTATGCTTTGAACCATTCCTGTGACACTAGTTATAGATTCCGATGCTTCACTTCAGGTTTACTGTATCCCTCTGACATTCTTATTGACGATGAAACACAGAAATTGCATCGGAATTAAAAAGAAAAGGCACAATGCCGACTTATGTACAAAAAGTCTGACTCTTCTTACTGTCTATATTTTGAACAATTCCTGTGACACTAGTTATCGATTCCGATGCTTGACTTCAGGTTTACTGTATCCCCTGGACCTTCTTATTGACGAGGAAACACATAAATTGCAACGGAATTAAATAGAAAATCCACAATGCAGACTTAAGTACAAGAAAACTGACTATTCTTACTGACTATGTTTTGAACCTTTCCTGTGAGACCGGTTTTAAATTCCGATGCTTCACTTCAGGTTTACTGTATCCCATGGACCTTCTTATTGACGTCGAAACAAAGAAATTGCATCGGAATTAAATAGAAAAGGCACAATGCCGACTTAAGTACAAGAAGACTGACTCTTCTTACTGAATCTGTTTTGAACCTTTCCTGTGAGACCGGTTTTAGATTCCGATGCTTCACTTCAGGTTTACTTTATCCCTTGGACCTTCATATTGAGGACGATACCCAGAAATTGCATCGGAATTAAATAGAAAAGGCACAATAACGACATAAGTACAAAAAGACTGACTCTTCTTACTGACTATGATTTGAACATTTCCTGTGAGACCAGTTTTAGATTCCGATGCTTCACTATATGTTTAGTGTATCCCGTGGACCTTCTTGTTGACGATGAAACACAGAGATTGCATCGGAATTAAATACAAAAGGCACAATGCCGACTTAAGTACAAGAAGACTGACTCTTCTTGCTGTGTATGTTTTGAACCATTCCTGTGACACTAGTTATAGATTCCGATGCTTCACTTCAGGTTTACTGTATCCCTCTGACATTCTTATTGATGATGAAACACAGAAATTGCATGGGAATTAAATAGAAAAGGCACAACGCCGACTTAAGTTCAAGAAGACTAACTCTTCCTACTCTCTATTGTTTAAACCACTCCTGTTACACTAGTTATAGATTCCGATGCTTCACTTCAGGTTTTCTGTATCCCTCTGACCTTCTTATTGACGATGAAAGACAGAAATTGCATCGGAATTAAATAGAAAAGGCACAATGCCGACTCAAGTACAAGTAGACTATCTCTTCTTACTGTCTATGTTTTGAACCTTTCCTGTGAGACCAGTTTTAGTTTCCGATGCTTCACTTCAGTTTTACTGAATCCCTTGGTCCTTCCATATTGACGATGAAGCACAGAAATTGCATCGGAATTAAATACAAAATGCACAATGCCGACTTCAGTACAAGAAGACTGACTCTTCGTACTGACTATGTTTTGAACATTTCCTGTGAGACCAGTTTTAGTTTCTGATGCTTCACTATATGTTTACTGTATGCCCTGGACCTTCTTATTGACATGGAAACACAGAAATTGCATCGGAATTAAATAGAAAAGGCACAATGCCGACTTAAGTACAAGAAGACTAACTCTACCTACTCTCTATATTTTGAACCATTCCTGTGACACTAGTTATAGATTCCGATGCTTCACTTCAGGTTTACTGTATCCCTTGGACCTTCTTATTGACGACGAAACACAGAAATTGCATCGGAATTATATAGAAAAAGCACAATGCCGACTTAAGTACAAGAAGACTGATTCATCTTACAGACTGTGTATTGAACCATTCCTGTGACACTAGTTGCAGATTCCGATGCTTCACTTTAGGTTTACTGTATCCCTCTGACCTTCTTATTGACGATGTAACACAAAAATTGCATCGGAATTAAATACTATAGGCACAATGGCGACTTAAGTACAAGAAGACTGACTCTTCTTACTGTCTATGTTTTGAACCTTTCCTTTGACACTAGTTATATATTCCTATGTTTCACTTCAGGTTTGCTGTATCCCTTAGACCTTTTTATTGACGACGAAACACAGAAATTGCGTCGGAATTAAATAGAAAAGGCACAATGCCGACTCAAGTACAAGTAGACTGGCTCTTCTTACTGTCTATGTTATGAAGCTTTCCTGTGAGACCGGTTTCAGATTCCGATTCTTCACTTTAGATTTACTGTATCCCTTGGACCAGCTTACTGACGGCGAAACACAGAAATTGAATCAGAATTAAATAGTAACGGCACAATGCTGACTTAAGTACAAGATAACTAACTCTTCTTAATGTCTATGTTTTGAACCTTTCCTGTGAGACCAGTTTTAGATTCCGATGCTTCACTTCAGTTTTACTGTATCCCTTGGATATTCCATATTGACGATGAAACACAGAAATTGCATCGGAATTAAATACAAAAGGCACAATGCCGACTTAAGTACAAGAAGACTGACTCTTCTTACTGACTCTGTTTTGAACATTTCCTGTGAGACCAGTTTTAGTTTCTGATGCTTCACTATATGTTTACTGTATCCCTTGGATCTTCTTATTGACGATGAAAGACAGAAATTGCATCGGAATTAAATACAAAAGGCAAAATGCCGACTTATGTACGAGAAAACTGACTCTTCTCACGGTCTTTGTTTTGAACCATTCCTGTGACACTAGTTATGGATTTCGATGCTTCTCTTCAGGTTTACTGTATTTCTCTGACCTTCTTATTGACGATGAAACACAGAAATTGCATCGCAATTAAATACAAAAGGCACAATGCCGAATTAAGTACAAGAAAACTGACGGTTCTTACTGTCTATGTTTTGAACCATTCCTGTGACACTAGTTATAGATTCCGATGCTTCACTTCAGGTTTTTTGTTTCTGTCTGACCTTCTTATTGATGATGAAACACAGAAATGGCATCGGAATTAAATACAAAAGGCACAATGCCGACTTAAGTACAAGAAGACTGACTCTTCTTACTGACTATGTTTTGAACCATTCCTGTGACACTAGTTATAGATTCCGATGCCTCACTTCAGGTTTACTGTATCCCTCTGACCTTCTTATTGACGATGAAACACAGAAATTGCATCGGAAATAAATACAAAAGGCACAATGCCGACTCAAGTACAAGAAGACTGGCGCTTCCTACTGTTTATGTTTTGAACCATTCCTTTGACACTAGTTATAGATTCCGATGCTTCACTTCAGGTTTACTGTGTCCCTCAGACCTTCTTATTGACGATGAAACACAGAAATTGCATCGGTATTAAATACATAGGCACAATGCCGACTCAAGTACAAGAAAACTGACTCTTCTTACTGTATGTTTTGAAGCTTTCCCGTGACACTAGTTGTAGATTCCGATGATTCACTTCAGGTTTACTGTATCCCTTTGACTTTCTTATTGACGATGAAACACAGAAATTGCATCGTAATCAAATACAAAAGCACAATGCCGAATTAAGTACAAGAGAACTACTCTTCCTACTGCCTATGTTTTGAACCATTCCTGTGACACTAGTTGTAGATTCCGATGCTTCACTTCGGGTTTACTGTATCCCACTGACCTTCGTATTGACGATGAAACACAGAAACTGCATCGGAATTAAATACAAAAGGCACAATGCCGATTTAAGTACAAGAAGACTGGCTCTTCTTACTGTCTATGTTTTGATCCATTCCTGTGACACTAGTTATTGATTCCGATACTTCACTTCAGGTTTACTGTAACCCTCTGACCTTCTTATTGACGATGAAACACAGAAATTGCATCGGAATTAAACACAAAAGGCACAATGCCGACTTAAGTACAAGAAGACTGACTCTTCCTACTGTCTATGTTTAAAACCATTCCTGTGACACTAGTTATAGTGTCCGTTGCTTCACTTCAGGTTTACTGCATCCCTTTGACCTTCTTATTGCCGATGAAACACAGAAATTGAATCAGAATTAAATAGAAAAGGCACAATGCTGACTTACGAACAAGAAAACTAACTCTTCTTACTGTCTATGTTTTGAACCTTTCTCGTGAGACGAGTTTTAGATTCCGATGCTTCACTTCAGGTTAACTGTATCCCTTTGGACCTTCTTATTGACGATGAAACACAGAAATTGCATCGGAATTAAATACAAAAGTCACAATGCCGACTTAAGTACAAGAAGACTGACTCTTCTTACTGACTATGTTTTGAACATTTCCTGTGAGACCAGTTTTAGATTCTGATGCTTCACTATATGTTTACTGTATCCCTTGGACCTTCTTATTGACGATGAAACACAGAAATGGCATTGGAATTAAATACAAAATGCACAACGCCGACTTATGTACTAGAAGACTGACTCTTCTTACTGACTACCTTTGAACATTTCCTGTGAGACCAGTTTTAGATTCCGATGCTTCACTATATGTTTACTGTATCCCTTGGACCTTCATATTGACGATGGAACACAGAAGTTACATCGGAATTAAATAGAAAAGGCACAATGCGGACTTAAGTACAAGAAAACTGACCCTTCTTACTGCGTATGCTTTGAACCATTCCAGTGCCACAAGTTATAGATTACGATGCTTCAATTCAGGTATACTATATCTCTCCGACCTTCTTATTGACGATGAAACACAGAAATTGCATCGGAATTAAATACAAAATCCACAATGCCGACTCAAGTGCAAGGAGACTGGTTCTTCTTTCTGGCTATGTTTTGCAACTTTCCTGTGAGACCGGTTTTAGATTCCGATGCTTCACTTCAGGTTTACTGTATCCCTTGGATCTTCTCATTGTCGACGAAACACAGAAATTGCATCGGAATTAAATAGAAAAAGCACAATGCCGACTTAAGTACAAGAAAGCTGACTCTTCTTACTGTCTATGATGTGAACCATTCCTGTGTAACTAGTTACACATTCCGATGCTTCACTTCATGTGTACTATATCCCTCTGACCTTCTTATTGACGATGAAACACAGAAATTGCATCGGAATTAAATACAAAAGGCAAAATGCCGACTTATGTACGAGAAAACTGACTCTTCTCACTGTCTTTGTTTTGAACCATTCCTGTGACACTAGTTATGGATTTCGATGCTTCTCTTCAGGTTTACAGTATTTCTCTGACCTTCTTATTGACGATGAAACACAGAAATTGCATCGCAATTAAATACAAAAGGCACAATGCCGAATTAGGTACAAGAAAACTGACGGTTCTTACTGTCTATGTTTTGAACCATTCCTGTGACACTAGTTATAGATTCCGATGCTTCACTTCAGGTTTTTTGTTCCTGTCTGACCTTCTTATTGATGATGAAACACAGAAATGGCATCGGAATTAAATACAAAAGGCACAATGCCGACATAAGTACAAGAGGACTGACTCTTCTTACTGACTATGTTTTCAACCATTCCTGTGACACTAGTTATAGATTCCGATGCTTCACTTCAGGATTACTGTATCCCTCTGACCTTCTTATTGACGATGAAACACAGAAATTGCATCGGAAAGAAATACAAAAGGCACAATGCCGACTCAAGTACAAGAAGCCTGGCGCTTCCTACTGTCTATGTTTTGAACCATTCCTTTGACACTAGTTATAGATTCCGATGCTTCACTTCAGGTTTACTGTATTCCTCAGACCTTCTTATTGACGATGAAACACAGAAATTGCATCGGTATTAAATACATAGGCACAATGCCGACTCAAGTACAAGAAAACTGACTCTTCTTACTGTCTATGTTTTAAAGCTTTCCCGTGACACTAGTTATAGATTCCGATGATTCACTTCAGGTTTACTGTATCCCTCTGACTTTCTTATTGACGATGAAACACAGAAATTGCATCGTAATCAAATACAAAAGCACAATGCCAAATTAAGTACAAGAGAACTACTCTTCCTACTGTCTATGTTTTGAACCATTCCTGTGACACAAGTTGTCGATTCCGATGCTTCACTTCGGGTTTACTGTATCCCACTGACCTTCGTATTGACGATGAAACACAGAAACTGCATCGGAATTAAATTCAAAAGGCACAATGCCGACTTATGTACAAGAAGACTGGCTCTTCTTACTGTCTATGTTTTGAACCATTCCTGTGACACTAGTTATAGATTCCGATGCTTCACTTCAGGTTTACTGTATCCCTCTTACCTTCTTATTGACGATGAAACACAGAAATTGCATCGGAATTAAATACATAGG
The DNA here is from genome assembly GCF_023864345.2 of Schistocerca serialis cubense. Taxonomy (NCBI): domain Eukaryota; kingdom Metazoa; phylum Arthropoda; class Insecta; order Orthoptera; family Acrididae; genus Schistocerca; species Schistocerca serialis. The sequence goes on from NC_064643.1 coordinate 21,790,147, forward strand.
CACAATTGTGACTCAAGTACAGGAAGACTGGCTCTTCTTACTGTCTATGTTTTGAACCATTCCTGTGACAATAGTTATAGATTCCGATGCTTCATTTCAGGTTAACTGTATCCCTCTGACCTTCTTATTGACGATAAAACACAGAAATTGCATCGGAATTAAATAGAAAAGGCACAATACCGACTTAAGTACAAGAGAACTGACTCTTCTAACTGTCTATGTTTTGAACCATTCCCGTGACACTAGTTACAGATTCCGATGCTTCACTTCAGATTTAGTGTATCCCTCTGACCTTCTTATTGACGATGAAACACAGATATTGCATCGGAATTAAATACAAAAGGCACAATGCCCAATTAAGTACAAGAAAACTGACTCTTCTTATCGCCAATGTTTTGAACCATTCCTGTGACACTAGTTATAGATTCCGATGCTTCACTTCAGGTTTGCTGTAACCCTCTGACCTTCTTATTGACGATGAAACACAGAAATTGCATCGGAATTAAACACAAAAGGCACAATGCCGACTTAAGTATAAGAAGACTGACTCTTCCTACTGTCTATGTTTAAAACCATTCCTGTGACACTAGTTATGGATTCCGATGCTTCACTTCAGGTTTACTGCATCCCTCTGACCTTCTTATTGCCGATGAAACACAGAAATTGATTCAGAATTAAATAGAAAAGGCACAATGCTGACTTACGTACAAGTAAAGTAACTCTTCTTACTGTCTATGTTTTGAACCTATCTCGTGAGACGAGTTTTAGATTCCGATGCTTCACTTCAGGTTTACTGTATCCCATTGGACCTTCTTATTGACGATGAAACACAGTCATTGCATCGGAATTAAATACAAAAGTCACAATGCTGACTTAAGTACAAGAAGACTGACTCTTCTTACTGTCTATGATTTGAACCATTCCTGTGTCACTAGTTACACAGTCCGATGCTTCACTTCATGTGTACTGTAACCCTCTGACCTTCTTATTGACGATGAAACACAGAAATTGCAGCGGAATTAAATACAAAGGCACAATGCTGACTTAAGTACAAGAAAACTGACTCTTCTTACTGTCTATGTTTTGAAGCTTTCCCGTGACACTAGTTATAGATTTCGATGATTCACTTCAGGTTTACTGTATCCCTCTGACTTTCTTATTGACGATGAAACACAGAAATTGCATCGTAATCAAATACAAAAGCACAATGTCGAATTAAGTACAAGAGAACTACTCTTCCTACTGTCTATGTTTTGAACCATTCCTGTGACACTAGTTGTAGATTCCGATGCTTCACTTCGGGTTTACTGTATCCCACTGACCTTCGTATTGACGATGAAACACAGTAACTGCATCGGAATTAAATACAAAAGGCACAATGCCGACTTAAGTACAAGAAGACTGGCTCTTCTTACTGTCTATGTTTTGAACCATCCCTGTGACACTAGTTATAGAGTCCGATGCTTCATTTCAGGTTTACTGTATCCCACTTACCTTCTTATTGACGATGAAACACAGAAATTGCATCGGAATTAAATACATAGGCACATGTGTGACTCAAGTACAGGAAGACTGTCTCTTCTTACATACTATGTTTTGAACCATTCCTGTGACAATAGTTATAGATTCCGATGCTTCACTTCAGGTTAACTGTATCCCTCTGACCTTCTTACTGACGATGAAACACAGAAATTGCATCGGAATTAAATAAAAAGGCTCAATGCCGACTTAAGTACAAGAGGACTGACTCTTCTAACTGTCTATGCTTTGAACCATTCCCGTGACACTAGTTACAGATTCCGATGCTTCACTTCAAATTTAGTGTATCCCTCTGACCTTCTTATTGACGATGAAACACAGATATTGCATCGGAATTAAATACAAAAGGCACAATGCCCAATTAAGTTCAAGAAAACTGACTCTTCTTACTGCCAATGTTTTGAACCATTCCTGTGACACGAGTTATAGATTCCGATGCTTCACTTCAGGTTTGCCGTAACCCTCTGACCTTCTTATTGTCGACGAAACACAGAAATTGCATCGGAATTAAATAGAAAAAGCACAATGCCGACTTAAGTACAAGAAACCTGACTCTTCTTACTGTCTATGATGTGAACCATTCCTGTGTCACTAGTTACACATTCCGATGCTTCACTTCATGTGTACTGTATCCCTCTGACCTTCTTATTGACGATGAAACACAGAAATTGCATCGGAACTAAATACAAATGGCAAAATGCCGACTTATGTACGAGAAAACTGACTCATCTCACTGTGTTTGTTTTGAACCATTCCTGTGACACTAGTTATGGATTTCGATGCTTCTCTTCGGGTTTACTGTATTTCTCTGACCTTCTTATTGACGATGAAACACAGAAATTGCATCGCAATTAAATACAAAAGGCACAATGCCGAATTATGTACAAGAAAACTGACGGTTCTTACTGTCTATGTTTTGAACCATTCCTGTGACACTAGTTATAGATTCCGATGCTTCACTTCAGGTTTTTTGTTTCTCTGTGACCTTCTTATTGATGATGAAACACAGAAATGGCATCAGAATTAAATACAAAAAGCACAATGCCGACTTAAGTACAAGACGACTGACTCTTCTTACTGACTATGTTTTCAACCATTCCTGTGACACTAGTTATAGATTCCGATGCTTCACTTCAGGTTTACTGTATCCCTCTGACCTTCTTACTGACGATGAAACACAGAAATTGCATCGGAAATAAATACAAAAGGCACAATGCCGACTCAAGTACAAGAAGCCTGGCGCTTCCTACTGTCTATGTTTTGAACCATTCCTTTGACACTAGTTATAGATTCCGATGCTTCACTTCAGGTTTACTGTATCCCTCAGACCTTCTTATTGACGATGAAACACAAAAATTGCATCGGTATTAAATACATAGGCACAATGCCGACTCAAGTACAAGAAAACTGACTCTTCTTACTGTCTATGTTTTGAAGCTTTCCCGTGACACTAGTTATAGATTCCGATGAGTCACTTCAGGTTTACTGTATCCCTCTGACTTTCTTATTGACGATGAAACACAGAAATTGCATCGTAATCAAATACAAAAGCACAATGCCGAATTAAGTACAAGAGAACTACTCTTCCTACTGTCTATGTTTAAAACCATTCCTGTGACACAAGTTGTCGATTCCGATGCTTCACTTCGGGTTTACTGTATCCCACTGACCTTCGTATTGACGATGAAACACAGAAACTGCATCGGAATTAAATTCAAAAGGCACAATGATGACTTATGTACAAGAAGACTGGCTCTTCTTACCGTCTATGTTTTGAACCATTCCTGTGACACTAGTTATAGATTCCGATGCTTCACTTCAGGTTTACTGTATCCCTCTTACCTTCTTATTGACGATGAAACACAGAAATTGCATCGGAATTAAATACATAGGCACAATTGTGACTCAAGTACAGGGAGACTGGCTCTTCTTACTGTCTATGTTTTGAACCATTCCTGTGACAATAGTTATAGATTCCGATGCTTCATTTGAGGTTAACTGTATCCCTCTGACCTTCTTATTGACGATGAAACACAGAAATTGCATCGGAATTAAATAGAAAAGGCACAATGCCGACTTAAGTACAAGAGAACTGACTCTTCTAACTGTCTATGTTTTGAACCATTCCCGTGACACTAGTTACAGATTACGATGCTTCACTTCAGATTTAGTGTATCCTTCTGACCTTCTTATTGACGATGAAACACAGATATTGCATCGGAATTAAATACAAAAGGCACAATGCCCAATTAAGTACAAGAAAACTGACTCTTCTTACCGCCAATGTTTTGAACCATTCCTGTGACACTAGTTATAGATTCCGATGCTTCACTTCAGGTTTGCTGTAACCCTCTGACCTTCTTATTGACGATGAAACACAGAAATTGCATCGGAATTAAACACAAAAGGCACAATGCCGACTTAAGTACAAGAAGACTGACTCTTCCTACTGCCTATGTTTAAAACCATTCCTGTGACACTAGTTATAGATTCCGATGCTTCACTTCAGGTTTACTGCATCCCTCTGACCTTCTTATTGCCGATGAAACACAGAAATTGATTCGGAATTAAATAGAAAAGGCACAATGCTGACTTACGTACAAGAAAAGTAACTCTTCTTACTGTCTATGTTTTGAACCTATCTCGTGAGACGAGTTTTAGATTCCGATGCTTCACTTCAGGTTTACTGTATCCCATTGGACCTTCTTATTGACGATGAAACACAGTCATTGCATCGGAATTAAATACAAAAGTCACAATGCTGACTTAAGTACAAGAAGACTGACTCTTCTTACTGTCTATGATTTGAACCATTCCTGTGTCACTAGTTACACAGTCCGATGCTTCACTTCATGTGTACTGTAACCCTCTGACCTTCTTATTGACGATGAAACACAGAAATTGCAGCGGAATTAAATACAAAGGCACAATGCTGACTTAAGTACAAGAAAACCGACTCTTCTTACTGTCTATGTTTTGAAGCTTTCCCGTGACACTAGTTATAGATGCCGATGATACATTTCAGGTTTACTGTATCCCTCTGACTTTCTTATTGACGATGAAACACAGAAATTGCATCGTAATCAAATACAAAAGCACAATGCCGAATTAAGTACAAGAGAACTACTCTTCCTACTGTCTATGTTTTGAACCATTCCTGTGACACTAGTTGTAGATTCCGATGCTCACTTCAGGTTTACTGTATCCCACTGACCTTCGTATTGACGATGAAACACAGTAACTGCATTGGTATTAAATACAAAAGGCACAATGCCGACTTAAGTACAAGAAGACTGGCTCTTCTTACTGTCTATGTTTTGAACCATTCCTGTGACACTAGTTATAGATTCCGATGCTTCACTTCAGGTTTACTGTATCCCTCTTACCTTCTTATTGACGATGAAACACAGAAATTGCATCGGAATTAAATACATAGGCACAATAGTGACTCAAGTACAGGAAGACTGGCTCTTCTTACTGTCTATGTTTTGAACCATTCCTGTGACAATGGTTATAAATTCCGAGGCTTCACTTCAGGTTAACTGTATCCCTCTGACCTTCTTATTGACGATGAAACACAGAAATTGCATCGGAATTAAATAAAAAGGCTCAATGCCGACTTAAGTACAAGAGGACTGACTCTTCTAACTGTCTATGCTTTGAACCATTCCCGTGACACTAGTTACAGATTCCGATGCTTCACTTCAGATTTAGTGTATCCCTCTGACCTTCTTATTGACGATGAAACACAGATATTGCATCGGAATTAAATACAAAAGGCACAATGCCCAATTAAGTACAAGAAAACTGACTCTTCTTACTGCCAATGCTTTGAACCATTCCTGTGACACGAGTTATACATTCCGATGCTTCACTTCAGGTTTGCTGTAACCCTCTGACCTTCTTATTGACGATGAAACACAGAAATTGCATCGGAATTAAACACAAAAGGCACAATGCCGACTTAAGTACAAGAAGACTGACTCTTCCTACTGTCTATGTTTAAAACCATTCCTGTGACACTAGTTATAGATTCCGATGCTTCACTTCAGGTTTACTGCATTCCTCTGACCTTCTTATTGCCGATGAAACACAGAAATTGATTCAGATTTAAATAGAAAAGGCACAATGCTGACTTACGTACAAGAAAACTAACTCTTCTTACTGTCTATGTTTTGAACCATTCATGTGACACCAGTTATAGATTCCGATGCATCACTTCAGGTTTACTGTATCCCTCTGACCGTCTTATTGACGATGAAACACAGAAATTGCATCGGAGTTAAATGCAAAAGGCACAATGCCGACTTAAGTACAAGAAAACTGACTCTTCTGACTGTCTATGTTTCGAACCATTATGTGACACTAGTTATAGATTCCGATGCTTCACTTCAGGATTACTGTATCCCTCTGACCTTCTTATTGACGATGAAACACAGAAATTGCATCGGAGTTAAATACAAAAGGCACAATGCCAACTTAAGTACAAGAAAACTGACTCTTCTTACTGTCTATGATTTGAACCATTCCTGTGTCACTAGTTACACATTCCGATGCTTCACTTCATGTGTACTGTAACCCTGTGACCTTCTTATTGACGATGAAACACAGAAATTGCAGCGGAATTAAATACAAAGGCACAATGCTGACTTAAGTACAAGAAAACTGACTCTTCTTACTGTCTATGATTTGAACCATTCCTGTGTCACTAGTTACAAATTCCGATGCTTCACTTCATGTGTACTGTAACCCTGTGACCTTCATATTGACGATGGAACACAGAAATTGCATCGGAATTAAATAGAAAAGGCACAATGCGGACTTAAGTACAAGAAAACTGACCCTTCTTACTGCGTATGCTTTGAACCATTCCTGTGGTACAAGTTATAGATTACGATGCTTCACTTCAGGTATACTATATCTCTCTGACCTTCTTATTGACGATGAAACACAGAAATTGCATCGGAATTAAATACAAAAGGCACAATGCCGACTCAAGTACAAGAAGACTGGTTCTTCTTACTGGCTATGTTTTGCAACTTTCCTGTGAGACCGGTTTTAGATTCCGATGCTTCACTTCAGGTTTACTGTATCCCTTGGATCTTCTTATTGTCGACGAAACACAGAAATTGCATCGGAATTAAATAGAAAAAGCACAATGCCGACTTAAGTACAAGAAACCTGACTCTTCTTACTGTCTATGATGTGAACCATTCCTGTGTCACTAGTTACACATTCCGATGCTTCACTTCATGTGTACTGTATCCCTCTGACCTTCTTATTGACGATGAAACACAGAAATTGCATCGGAACTAAATACAAAAGGCAAAATGCCGACTTATGTACGAGAAAACTGACTCATCTCACTGTCTTTGTTTTGAACCATTCCTGTGACACTAGTTATGGATTTCGATGCTTCTCTTCAGGTTTACTGTATTTCTCTGACCTTCTTATTGACGATGAAACACAGAAATTGCATCGCAATTAAATACAAAAGGCACAATGCCGAATTAAGTACAAGAAAACTGACGGTTCTTACTGTCTATGTATTGAACCATTCCTGTGACACTAGTTATAGATTCCGATGCTTCACTTCAGGTTTTTGGTTTCTCTGTGACCTTCTTATTGATGATGAAACACAGAAATGGCATCAGAATTAAATACAAAAAGCACAATGCCGACTTAAGTACAAGAAGACTGACTCTTCTTACTGACTATGTTTTCAACCATTCCTGTGACACTAGTTATAGATTCCGATGCTTCACTTCAGGTTTACTGTATCCCTCTGACCTTCTTATTGACGATGAAACACAGAAATTGCATCGGAAATAAATACAAAAGGAACAATGCCGACTCAAGTACAAGAAGCCTGGCGCTTCCTACTGTCTATGTTTTGAACCATTCCTTTGACACTAGTTATAGATTCCGATGCTTCACTTCAGGTTTACTGTATCCCTCAGACCTTCTTATTGACGATGAAACACAGAAATTGCATCGGTATTAAATACATAGGCACAATGCCGACTCAAGTACAAGAAAACTGACTCTTCTTACTGTCTATGTTTTAAAGCTTTCCCGTGACACTATTTATAGATTCCGATGATTCACTTCAGTTTTACTGTATCCCTCTGACTTTCTTATTGACGATGAAACACAGAAATTGCATCGTAATCAAATTCAAAAGCACAATGCCGAATTAAGTACAAGAGAACTACTCATCCTACTGTCTATGTTTTGAACCATTCCTGTGACACAAGTTGTCGGTTCCGATGCTTCACTTCGGGTTTACTGTATCCCTCTTACCTTCTTATTGACGATGAAACACAGAAACTGCATCGGAATTAAATTCAAAAGGCACAATGCCGACTTATGTACAAGAAGACTGGCTCTTCTTACTGTCTATGTTTTGAACCATTCCTGTGAAACTAGTTATAGATTCCGATGCTTCACTTCAGGTTTACTGTATCCCTCTTACCTTCTTATTGACGATGAAACACAGAAATTGCATCGGAATTAAATACATAGGCACAATTGTGACTCAAGTACAGGAAGACTGGCTCTTCTTACTGTCTATGTTTTGAACCATTCCTGTGACAATAGTTATAGATTCCGATGCTTCATTTCAGGTTAACTGTATCCCTCTGACCTTCTTATTGACGATGAAACACAGAAATTGCATCGGAATTAAATAGAAAAGGCACAATACCGACTTAAGTACAAGAGAACTGACTCTTCTAACTGTCTATGTTTTGAACCATTCCCGTGACACTAGTTACAGATTCCGATGCTTCACTTCAGGTTTAGTGTATCCCTCTGACCTTCTTATTGACGATGAAACACAGAAATTGCATCGGAATTAAACACAAAAGGCACAATGCCGACTTAAGTACAAGAAGACTGACTCTTCCTACTGTCTATGTTTAAAACCATTCCTGTGACACTAGTTATAGATTCCGATGCTTCACTTCAGGTTTACTGCATCCCTCTGACCTTCTTATTGCCGATGAAACACAGAAATTGATTCAGAATTAAACAGAAAAGGCACAATGCTGACTTACGTACAAGAAAAGTAACTCTTCTTACTGTCTATGTTTTGAACCTCTCTCGTGAGACGAGTTTTAGATTCCGATGCTTCACTTCAGGTTTACTGTATCCCATTGGACCTTCTTATTGACGATGAAACACAGTCATTGCATCGGAAATAAATACACAAGTCACAATGCTGACTTAAGTACAAGAAGACTGACTCTTCTTACTGTCTATGATTTGAACCATTCCTGTGTCACTAGTTACACAGTCCGATGCTTCACTTCATGTGTACTGTAACCCTCTGACCTTCTTATTGACGATGAAACACAGAAATTGCAGCGGAATTAAATACAAAGGCACAATGCTGACTTAAGTACAAGAAAACCGACTCTTCTTACTGTCTATGTTTTGAAGCTTTCCCGTGACACTAGTTATAGATTCCGATGATACACTTCAGGTTTACTGTATCCCTCTGACTTTCTTATTGACGATGAAACACAGAAATTGCATCGTAATCAAATACAAAAGCACAATGCCGAATTAAGTACAAGAGAACTACTCTTCCTACTGTCTATGTTTTGAACCATTCCTGTGACACTAGTTGTAGATTCCGATGCTTCACTTCAGGTTTACTGTATCCCACTGACCTTCGTATTGACGATGAAACACAGTAACTGCATCGGTATTAAATACAAAAGGCACAATGCCGACTTAAGTACAAGAAGACTGGCTCCTCTTACTGTCTATGTTTTGAACCATTCCTGTGACACTAGTTATAGATTCCGATGCTTCACTTCAGGTTTACTGTATCCCTCTTACCTTCTTATTGACGATGAAACACAGAAATTGCATCGGAATTAAATACATAGGCACAATAGTGACTCAAGTACAGGAAGACTGGCTCTTCTTACTGTCTATGTTTTGAACCATTCCTGTGACAATGGTTATAAATTCCGATGCTTCACTTCAGGTTAATTGTATCCCTCTGACCTTCTTATTGACGATAAAACACAGAAATTGCATCGGAATTAAATAAAAAGGCTCAATGCCGACTTAAGTACAAGAGGACTGACTCTTCTAACTGTCTATGCTTTGAACCATTCCCGTGACACTAGTTACAGATTCCGATGCTTCACTTCAGATTTAGTGTATCCCTCTGACCTTCTTATTGACGATGAAACACAGATATTGCATGGGAATTAAATACAAAAGGCACAATGCCCAATTAAGTACAAGAAAACTGACTGTTCTTACTGCCAATGCTTTGAACCATTCCTGTGACACGAGTTATACATTCCGATGCTTCACTTCAGGTTTGCTGTAACCCTCTGACCTTCTTATTGACGATGAAACACAGAAATTGCATCGGAATTAAACACAAAAGGCACAATGCCGACTTAAGTACAAGAAGACTGACTCTTCCTACTGTCTATGTTTAAAACCATTCCTGTGACACTAGTTATAGATTCCGATGCTTCACTTCAGGTTTACTGCATCCCTCTGACCTTCTTATTGCCGATGAAACACAGAAATTGATTCAGATTTAAATAGAAAAGGCACAATGCTGACTTACGTACAAGAAAAGTAACTCTTCTTACTGTCTATGTTTTGAACCATTCATGTGACACCAGTTATAGATTCCGATGCATCACTTCAGGTTTACTGTATCCCTCTGACCGTCTTATTGACGATGAAACACAGAAATTGCATCGGAGTTAAATGCAAAAGGCACAATGCCGACTTAAGTACAAGAAAACTGACTCTTCTGACTGTCTATGTTTCGAACCATTATGTGACACTAGTTATAGATTCCGATGCTTCACTTCAGGATTACTGTATCCCTCTGACCTTCTTATTGACGATGAAACACAGAAATTGCATCGGAGTTAAATACAAAAGGCACAATGCCAACTTAAGTACAAGAAAACTGACTCTTCTTACTGTCTATGATTTGAACCATTCCTGTGTCACTAGTTACACATTCCGATGCTTCACTTCATGTGTACTGTAACCCTGTGACCTTCTTATTGACGATGAAACACAGAAATTGCAGCGGAATTAAATACAAAGGCACAATGCTGACTTAAGTACAAGAAAACTGACTCTTCTTACTGTCTATGATTTGAACCATTCCTGTGTCACTAGTTACAAATTCCGATGCTTCACTTCATGTGTACTGTAACCCTGTGACCTTCATATTGACGATGGAACACAGAAATTGCATCGGAATTAAATAGAAAAGGCACAATGCGGACTTAAGTACAAGAAAACTGACCCTTCTTACTGCGTATGCTTTGAACCATTCCTGTGGTACAAGTTATAGATTACGATGCTTCACTTCAGGTATACTATATCTCTCTGACCTTCTTATTGACGATGAAACACAGAAATTGCATCGGAATTAAATACAAAAGGCACAATGCCGACTCAAGTACAAGAAGACTGGTTCTTCTTACTGGCTATGTTTTGCAACTTTCCTGTGAGACCGGTTTTAGATTCCGATGCTTCACTTCAGGTTTACTGTATCCCTTGGATCTTCTTATTGTCGACGAAACACAGAAATTGCATCGGAATTAAATAGAAAAAGCACAATGCCGACTTAAGTACAAGAAACCTGACTCTTCATACTGTCTATGATGTGAACCATTCCTGTGTCACTAGTTACACATTCCGATGCTTCACTTCATGTGTACTGTATCCATCTGACCTTCTTATTGACGATGAAACACAGAAATTGCATCGGAACTAAATACAAAAGGCAAAATGCCGACTTATGTACGAGAAAACTGACTCATCTCACTGTCTTTGTTTTGAACCATTCCTGTGACACTAGTTATGGATTTCGATGCTTCTCTTCAGGTTTACTGTATTTCTCTGACCTTCTTATTGACGATGAAACACAGAAATTGCATCGCAATTAAATACAAAAGGCACAATGCCGAATTAAGTACAAGAAAACTGACGGTTCTTACTGTCTATGTATTGAACCATTCCTGTGACACTAGTTATAGATTCCGATGCTTCACTTCAGGTTTTTTGTTTCTCTGTGACCTTCTTATTGATGATGAAACACAGAAATGGCATCAGAATTAAATACAAAAAGCACAATGCCGACTTAAGTACAAGAAGACTGACTCTTCTTACTGACTATGTTTTCAACCATTCCTGTGACACTAGTTATAGATTCCGATGCTTCACTTCAGGTTTACTGTATCCCTCTGACCTTCTTATTGACGATGAAACACAGAAATTGCATCGGAAATAAATACAAAAGGCACAATGCCGACTCAAGTACAAGAAGCCTGGCGCTTCCTACTGTCTATGTTTTGAACCATTCCTTTGACACTAGTTATAGATTCCGATGCTTCACTTCAGGTTTACTGTATCCCTCAGACCTTCTTATTGACGATGAAACACAGAAATTGCATCGGTATTAAATACATAGGCACAATGCCGACTCAAGTACAAGAAAACTGACTCTTCTTACTGTCTATGTTTTAAAGCTTTCCCGTGACACTATTTATAGATTCCGATGATTCACTTCAGTTTTACTGTATCCCTCTGACTTTCTTATTGACGATGAAACACAGAAATTGCATCGTAATCAAATTCAAAAGCACAATGCCGAATTAAGTACAAGAGAACTACTCATCCTACTGTCTATGTTTTGAACCATTCCTGTGACACAAGTTGTCGGTTCCGATGCTTCACTTCGGGTTTACTGTATCCCACTGACCTTCGTATTGACGATGAAACACAGAAACTGCATCGGAATTAAATTCAAAAGGCACAATGCCGACTTATGTACAAGAAGACTGGCTCTTCTTACTGTCTATGTTTTGAACCATTCCTGTGAAACTAGTTATAGATTCCGATGCTTCACTTCAGGTTTACTGTATCCCTCTTACCTTCTTATTGACGATGAAACACAGAAATTGCATCGGAATTAAATACATAGGCACAATTGTGACTCAAGTACAGGAAGACTGGCTCTTCTTACTGTCTATGTTTTGAACCATTCCTGTGACAATAGTTATAGATTCCGATGCTTCATTTCAGGTTAACTGTATCCCTCTGACCTTCTTATTGACGATGAAACACAGAAATTGCATCGGAATTAAATAGAAAAGGCACAATGCCGACTTAAGTACAAGAGAACTGACTCTTCTAACTGTCTATGTTTTGAACCATTCAAGTGACACTAGTTACAGATTCCGATGCTTCACTTCAGGTTTAGTGTATCCCTCTGACCTTCTTATTGACGATGAAACACAGAAATTGCATCGGAATTAAACACAAAAGGCACAATGCCGACTTAAGTACAAGAAGACTGACTCTTCCTACTGTCTATGTTTAAAACCATTCCTGTGACACTAGTTATAGATTCCGATGCTTCACTTCAGGTTTACTGCATCCCTCTGACCTTCTTATTGCCGATGAAACACAGAAATTGATTCAGAATTAAACAGAAAAGGCACAATGCTGACTTACGTACAAGAAAAGTAACTCTTCTTACTGTCTATGTTTTGAACCTCTCTCGTGAGACGAGTTTTAGATTCCGATGCTTCACTTCAGGTTTACTGTATCCCATTGGACCTTCTTATTGACGATGAAACACAGTCATTGCATCGGAAATAAATACACAAGTCACAATGCTGACTTAAGTACAAGAAGACTGACTCTTCTTACTGTCTATGATTTGAACCATTCCTGTGTCACTAGTTACACAGTCCGATGCTTCACTTCATGTGTACTGTAACCCTCTGACCTTCTTATTGACGATGAAACACAGAAATTGCAGCGGAATTAAATACAAAGGCACAATGCTGACTTAAATACAAGAAAACTGACTCTTCTTACTGTCTATGTTTTGAAGATTTCCCGTGACACTAGTTATAGATTCCGATGATTCACTTCAGGTTTACTTTATCCCTCTGACTTTCTTATTGACGATGAAACACAGAAATTGCATCGTAATCAAATACAAAAGCACAATGCCGAATTAAGTACAAGAGAACTACTCTTCCTACTGTCTATGTTTTGAACCATTCCTGTGACACTAGTTGTAGATTCCGATGCTTCACTTCGGGTTTACTGTATCCCACTGACCTTCGCATTGACGATGAAACACAGTAACTGCATCGGAATTAAATACAAAAGGCACAATGCCGTCTTAAGTACAAGAAGACTGGCTATTCTTACTGTCTATGTTTTGAACCATTCCTGTGACACTAGTTATGGATTCCGATGCTTTACTTCAGGTTTACTGTATCCCTCTTACCTTCTTATTGACGATGAAACACAGAAATTGCATCGGAATTAAATACATAGGCACAATTGTGACTCAAGTACAGGAAGACTGGCTCTTCTTACTGTCTATGTTTTGAACCATTCCTGTGACAATAGTTATAGATTCCGATGCTTCACTTCAGGCTAACTGTATCCCTCTGACCTTCTTATTGATGATGAAACACAGAAATAGCATCGGAATTAAACAAAAAGGCTCAATGCCGACTTAAGTACAAGAGGACTGACTCTTCTAGCTGTCTATGCTTTGAACCATTCCCGTGACACTAGTTACAGATTCCGATGCTTCACTTCAGATTTAGTGTATCCCTCTGACCTTCTTATTGACGATGAAACACAGATATTGCATCGGAATTAAATACAAAAGGCACAATGCCCAATTAAGTTCTAGAAAACTGACTCTTCTTACTGCCAATGTTTTGAACCATTCCTGTGACACGAGTTATAGATTCCGATGCTTCACTTCAGGTTTGCTGTAACCCTCTGACCTTCTTACTGTCGACGAAACACAGAAATTGCATCGGAATTAAATAGAAAAAGCACAATGCCGACTTAAGTACAAGAAACCTGACTCTTCTTACTGTCTATGATGTGAACCATTCCTGTGTCACTAGTTACACATTCCGATGCTTCACTTCATGTGTACTGTATCCCTCTAACCTTCTTATTGACGATGAAACACAGAAATTGCATCGGAACTAAATACAAAAGGCAAAATGCCGACTTATGTACGAGAAAACTGACTCATCTCACTGTCTTTGTTTTGAACCATTCCTGTGACACTAGTTATGGATTTCGATGCTTCTCTTCAGGTTTACTGTATTTCTCTGACCTTCTTATTGACGATGAAACACAGAAATTGCATCGCAATTAAATACAAAAGGCACAATGCCGACTTAAGTACAAGAAGACTGACTCTTCTTACTGTCTATGATTTGAACCATTCCTGTGTCACTAGTTACACAGTCCGATGCTTCACTTCATGTGTACTGTAACCCTCTGACCTTCTTATTGACGATGAAACACAGAAATTGCAGCGGAATTAAATACAAAGGCACAATGCTGACTTAAGTACAAGAAAACTGACTCTTCTTACTGTCTATGTTTTGAAGCTTTCCCGTGACACTAGTTATAGATTCCGATGATTCACTTCAGGTTTACTTTATCCCTCTGACTTTCTTATTGACGATGAAACACAGAAATTGCATCGTAATCAAATACAAAAGCACAATGCCGAATTAAGTACAAGAGAACTACTCTTCCTACTGTCTATGTTTTCAACCATTCCTGTGACACTAGTTATAGATTCCGATGCTTCACTTCAGGTTTACTGTATCCCTCTGACCTTCTTATTGACGATGAAACACAGAAATTGCATCGGAAATAAATACAAAAGGCACAATGCCGACTCAAGTACAAGAAGCCTGGCGCTTCCTACTGTCTATGTTTTGAACCATTCCTTTGACACTAGTTATAGATTCCGATGCTTCACTTCAGGTTTACTGTAACCCCCAGACCTTCTTATTGACGATGAAACACAGAAATTGCATCGGTATTAAATACATAGGCACAATGCCGACTCAAGTACAAGAAAACTGGCTCTTCTTACTGTCTATGTTTTAAAGCTTTCCCGTGACACTAGTTATAGATTCCGATGATTCACTTCAGTTTTACTGTATCCCTCTGACTTTCTTATTGACGATGAAACACAGAAATTGCATCGTAATCAAATTCAAAAGCACAATGCCGAATTAAGTACGAGAGAACTACTCATCCTACTGTCTATGTTTTGAACCATTCCTGTGACACAAGTTGTCGGTTCCGATGCTTCACTTCGGGTTTACTGTATCCCACTGACCTTCGTATTGACGATGAAACACAGAAACTGCATCGGAATTAAATTCAAAAAGCACAATGCCGACTTATGTACAAGAAGACTGGCTCTTCTTACTGTCTATGATTTGAACCATTCCTGTGAAACTAGTTATAGATTCCGATGCTTCACTTCAGGTTTACTGTATCCCTCTTACCTTCTTATTGACGATGAAACACAGAAATTGCATCGGAATTAAACACAAAAGGCACAATGCCGACTTAAGTACAAGAAGACTGACTCTTCCTACTGTCTATGTTTAAAACCATTCCTGTGACACTAGTTATAGATTCCGATGCTTCACTTCAGGTTTACTGCATCCCTCTGACCTTCTTATTGCCGATGAAACACAGAAATTGATTCAGAATTAAATAGAAAAGGCACAATGCTGACTTACGTACAAGAAAAGTAACTCTTCTTACTGTCTATGTTTTGAACCTCTCTCGTGAGACGAGTTACAGATTCCGATGCTTCACTTCAGATTTAGTGTATCCCTCTGACCTTCTTATTGACGATGAAACACAGATATTGCATCGGAATTAAATACAAAAGGCACAATGCCCAATTAAGTTCAAGAAAACTGACTCTTCTTACTGCCAATGTTTTGAACCATTCCTGTGACACGAGTTATAGATTCCGATGCTTCACTTCAGGTTTGCTGTAACCCTCTGACCTTCTTACTGTCGACGAAACACAGAAATTGCATCGGAATTAAATAGAAAAAGCACAATGCCGACTTAAGTACAAGAAACCTGACTCTTCTTACTGTCTATGATGTGAACCATTCCTGTGTCACTAGTTACACATTCCGATGCTTCACTTCATGTGTACTGTATCCCTCTGACCTTCTTATTGACGATGAAACACAGAAATTGCATCGGAACTAAATACAAAAGGCAAAATGCCGACTTATGTACGAGAAAGCTGACTCATCTCACTGTCTTTGTTTTGAACCATTCCTGTGACACTAGTTATGGATTTCGATGCTTCTCTTCAGGTTTACTGTATTTCTCTGACCTTCTTATTGACGATGAAACACAGAAATTGCATCGCAATTAAATACAAAAGGCACAATGCCGAATTAAGTACAAGAAAACTGACGGTTCTTACTGTCTATGTTTTGAACCATTATTGTGACACTAGTTATAGATTCCGATGCTTCACTTCAGGTTTTTTGTTTCTCTGTGACCTTCTTATTGATGATGAAACACAGAAATGGCATCAGAATTAAATACAAAAAGCACAATGCCGACTTAAGTACAAGAAGACTGACTCTTCTTACTGACTATGTTTTCAACCATTCCTGTGACACTAGTTATAGATTCCGATGCTTCACTTCAGGTTTACTGTATCCCTCTGACCTTCTTATTGACGATGAAACACAGAAATTGCATCGGAAATAAATACAAAAGGCACAATGCCGACTCAAGTACAAGAAGCCTGGCGCTTCCTACTGTCTATGTTTTGAACCATTCCTTTGACACTAGTTATAGATTCCGATGCTTCACTTCAGGTTTACTGTATCCCTCAGACCTTCTTATTGACGTTGAAACACAGAAATTGCATCGGTATTAAATACATAGGCACAATGCCGACTCAAGTACAAGAAAACTGACTCTTCTTACTGTCTATGTTTTGAAGTTTTCCCGTGACACTAGTTATAGATTCCGATGATTCACTTCAGGTTTACTGTATCCCTCTGACTTTCTTATTGACGATGAAACACAGAAATTGCATCGGAATTAAATACAAAAGTCACAATGCTGACTTAAGTACAAGAAGACTGACTCTTCTTACTGTCTATGATTTGAACCATTCCTGTGTCACTAGTTACACAGTCCGATGCTTCACTTCATGTGTACTGTAACCCTCTGACCTTCTTATTGACGATGAAACACAGAAATTGCAGCGGAATTAAATAGAAAAAGCACAATGCCGACTTAAGTACAAGAAACCTGACTCTTCTTACTGTCTATGATGTGAACCATTCCTGTGTCACTAGTTACACATTCCGATGCTTCACTTCATGTGTACTGTATCCCTCTGACCTTCTTATTGACGATGAAACACAGAAATTGCATCGGAACTAAATACAAAAGGCAAAATGCCGACTTATGTACGAGAAAACTGACTCATCTCACTGTCTTTGTTTTGAACCATTCCTGTGACACTAGTTATGGATTTCGATGCTTCTCTTCAGGTTTACTGTATTTTTCTGACCTTCTTATTGACGATGAAACACAGAAATTGCATCGCAATTAAATACAAAAGGCACAATGCCGAATTAAGTACAAGAAAACTGACGGTTCTTACTGTCTATGTTTTGAACCATTCCTGTGACACTAGTTATAGATTCCGATGCTTCACTTCAGGTTTTTTGTTTCTCTGTGACCTTCTTATTGATGATGAAACACAGAAATGGCATCAGAATTAAATACAAAAAGCACAATGCCGACTTAAGTACAAGAAGACTGACTCTTCTTACTGACTATGTTTTCAACCATTCCTGTGACACTAGTTATAGATTCCGATGCTTCACTTCAGGTTTAGTGTATCCCTCTGACCTTCTTATTGACGATGAAACACAGAAATTGCATCGGAATTAAACACAAAAGGCACAATGCCGACTTAAGTACAAGAAGACTGACTCTTCCTACTGTCTATGTTTAAAACCATTCCTGTGACACTAGTTATAGATTCCGATGCTTCACTTCAGGTTTACTGCATCCCTCTGACCTTCTTATTGCCGATGAAACACAGAAATTGATTCAGAATTAAACAGAAAAGGCACAATGCTGACTTACGTACAAGAAAAGTAACTCTTCTTACTGTCTATGTTTTGAACCTCTCTCGTGAGACGAGTTTTAGATTCCGATGCTTCACTTCAGGTTTACTGTATCCCATTGGACCTTCTTATTCACGATGAAACACAGTCATTGCATCGGAAATAAATACACAAGTCACAATGCTGACTTAAGTACAAGAAGACTGACTCTTCTTACTGTCTATGATTTGAACCATTCCTGTGTCACTAGTTACACAGTCCGATGCTTCACTTCATGTGTACTGTAACCCTCTGACCTTCTTATTGACGATGAAACACAGAAATTGCAGCGGAATTAAATACAAAGGCACAATGCTGACTTAAATACAAGAAAACTGACTCTTCTTACTGTCTATGTTTTGAAGATTTCCCGTGACACTAGTTATAGATTCCGATGATTCACTTCAGGTTTACTTTATCCCTCTGACTTTCTTATTGACGATGAAACACAGAAATTGCATCGTAATCAAATACAAAAGCACAATGCCGAATTAAGTACAAGAGAACTACTCTTCCTACTGTCTATGTTTTGAACCATTCCTGTGACACTAGTTGTAGATTCCGATGCTTCACTTCGGGTTTACTGTATCCCACTGACCTTCGCATTGACGATGAAACACAGTAACTGCATCGGAATTAAATACAAAAGGCACAATGCCGACTTAAGTACAAGAAGACTGGCTATTCTTACTGTCTATGTTTTGAACCATTCCTGTGACACTAGTTATGGATTCCGATGCTTTACTTCAGGTTTACTGTATCCCTCTTACCTTCTTATTGACGATGAAACACAGATATTGCATCGGAATTAAATACAAAAGGCACAATGCCCAATTAAGTTCAAGAAAACTGACTCTTCTTACTGCCAATGTTTTGAACCATTCCTGTGACACGAGTTATAGATTCCGATGCTTCACTTCAGGTTTGCTGTAACCCTCTGACCTTCTTACTGTCGACGAAACACAGAAATTGCATCGGAATTAAATAGAAAAAGCACAATGCCGACTTAAGTACAAGAAACCTGACTCTTCTTACTGTCTATGATGTGAACCATTCCTGTGTCACTAGTTACACATTCCGATGCTTCACTTCATGTGTACTGTATCCCTCTGACCTTCTTATTGACGATGAAACACAGAAATTGCATCGGAACTAAATACAAAAGGCAAAATGCCGACTTATGTACGAGAAAGCTGACTCATCTCACTGTCTTTGTTTTGAACCATTCCTGTGACACTAGTTATGGATTTCGATGCTTCTCTTCAGGTTTACTGTATTTCTCTGACCTTCTTATTGACGATGAAACACAGAAATTGCATCGCAATTAAATACAAAAGGCACAATGCCGAATTAAGTACAAGAAAACTGACGGTTCTTACTGTCTATGTTTTGAACCATTCCTGTGACACTAGTTATAGATTCCGATGCTTCACTTCAGGTTTTTTGTTTCTCTGTGACCTTCTTATTGATGATGAAACACAGAAATGGCATCAGAATTAAATACAAAAAGCACAATGCCGACTTAAGTACAAGAAGACTGACTCTTCTTACTGACTATGTTTTCAACCATTCCTGTGACACTAGTTATAGATTCCGATGCTTCACTTCAGGTTTACTGTATCCCTCTGACCTTCTTATTGACGATGAAACACAGAAATTGCATCGGAAATAAATACAAAAGGCACAATGCCGACTCAAGTACAAGAAGCCTGGCGCTTCCTACTGTCTATGTTTTGAACCATTCCTTTGACACTAGTTATAGATTCCGATGCTTCACTTCAGGTTTACTGTATCCCTCAGACCTTCTTATTGACGTTGAAACACAGAAATTGCATCGGTATTAAATACATAGGCACAATGCCGACTCAAGTACAAGAAAACTGACTCTTCTTACTGTCTATGTTTTGAAGTTTTCCCGTGACACTAGTTATAGATTCCGATGATTCACTTCAGGTTTACTGTATCCCTCTGACTTTCTTATTGACGATGAAACACAGAAATTGCATCGGAATTAAATACAAAAGTCACAATGCTGACTTAAGTACAAGAAGACTGACTCTTCTTACTGTCTATGATTTGAACCATTCCTGTGTCACTAGTTACACAGTCCGATGCTTCACTTCATGTGTACTGTAACCCTCTGACCTTCTTATTGACGATGAAACACAGAAATTGCAGCGGAATTAAATAGAAAAAGCACAATGCCGACTTAAGTACAAGAAACCTGACTCTTCTTACTGTCTATGATGTGAACCATTCCTGTGTCACTAGTTACACATTCCGATGCTTCACTTCATGTGTACTGTATCCCTCTGACCTTCTTATTGACGATGAAACACAGAAATTGCATCGGAACTAAATACAAAAGGCAAAATGCCGACTTATGTACGAGAAAACTGACTCATCTCACTGTCTTTGTTTTGAACCATTCCTGTGACACTAGTTATGGATTTCGATGCTTCTCTTCAGGTTTACTGTATTTTTCTGACCTTCTTATTGACGATGAAACACAGAAATTGCATCGCAATTAAATACAAAAGGCACAATGCCGAATTAAGTACAAGAAAACTGACGGTTCTTACTGTCTATGTTTTGAACCATTCCTGTGACACTAGTTATAGATTCCGATGCTTCACTTCAGGTTTTTTGTTTCTCTGTGACCTTCTTATTGATGATGAAACACAGAAATGGCATCAGAATTAAATACAAAAAGCACAATGCCGACTTAAGTACAAGAAGACTGACTCTTCTTACTGACTATGTTTTCAACCATTCCTGTGACACTAGTTATAGATTCCGATGCTTCACTTCAGGTTTAGTGTATCCCTCTGACCTTCTTATTGACGATGAAACACAGAAATTGCATCGGAATTAAACACAAAAGGCACAATGCCGACTTAAGTACAAGAAGACTGACTCTTCCTACTGTCTATGTTTAAAACCATTCCTGTGACACTAGTTATAGATTCCGATGCTTCACTTCAGGTTTACTGCATCCCTCTGACCTTCTTATTGCCGATGAAACACAGAAATTGATTCAGAATTAAACAGAAATGGCACAATGCTGACTTACGTACAAGAAAAGTAACTCTTCTTACTGTCTATGTTTTGAACCTCTCTCGTGAGACGAGTTTTAGATTCCGATGCTTCACTTCAGGTTTACTGTATCCCATTGGACCTTCTTATTCACGATGAAACACAGTCATTGCATCGGAAATAAATACACAAGTCACAATGCTGACTTAAGTACAAGAAGACTGACTCTTCTTACTGTCTATGATTTGAACCATTCCTGTGTCACTAGTTACACAGTCCGATGCTTCACTTCATGTGTACTGTAACCCTCTGACCTTCTTATTGACGATGAAACACAGAAATTGCAGCGGAATTAAATACAAAGGCACAATGCTGACTTAAATACAAGAAAACTGACTCTTCTTACTGTCTATGTTTTGAAGATTTCCCGTGACACTAGTTATAGATTCCGATGATTCACTTCAGGTTTACTTTATCCCTCTGACTTTCTTATTGACGATGAAACACAGAAATTGCATCGTAATCAAATACAAAAGCACAATGCCGAATTAAGTGCAAGAGAACTACTCTTCCTACTGTCTATGTTTTGAACCATTCCTGTGACACTAGTTGTAGATTCCGATGCTTCACTTCGGGTTTACTGTATCCCACTGACCTTCGCATTGACGATGAAACACAGTAACTGCATCGGAATTAAATACAAAAGGCACAATGCCGACTTAAGTACAAGAAGACTGGCTATTCTTACTGTCTATGTTTTGAACCATTCCTGTGACACTAGTTATGGATTCCGATGCTTTACTTCAGGTTTACTGTATCCCTCTTACCTTCTTATTGACGATGAAACACAGAAATTGCATCGGAATTAAATACATAGGCACAATTGTGACTCAAGTACAGGAAGACTGGCTCTTCTTACTGTCTATGTTTTGAACCATTCCTGTGACAATAGTTATAGATTCCGATGCTTCACTTCAGGTTAACTGTATCCCTCTGACCTTCTTATTGACGATGAAACACAGAAATTGCATCGGAATTAAATAAAAAGGCTCAATGCCGACTTAAGTACAAGAGGACTGACTCTTCTAGCTGTCTATGCTTTGAACCATTCCCGTGACACTAGTTACAGATTCCGATGCTTCACTTCAGAATTAGTGTATCCCTCTGACCTTCTTATTGACGATGAAACACAGATATTGCATCGGAATTAAATACAAAAGGCACAATGCCCAATTAAGTTCAAGAAAACTGACTCTTCTTACTGCCAATGTTTTGAACCATTCCTGTGACACGAGTTATAGATTCCGATGCTTCACTTCAGGTTTGCTGTAACCCTCTGACCTTCTTACTGTCGACGAAACACAGAAATTGCATCGGAATTAAATAGAAAAAGCACAATGCCGACTTAAGTACAAGAAACCTGACTCTTCTTACTGTCTATGATGTGAACCATTCCTGTGTCACTAGTTACACATTCCGATGCTTCACTTCATGTGTACTGTATCCCTCTGACCTTCTTATTGACGATGAAACACAGAAATTGCATCGGAACTAAATACAAAAGGCAAAATGCCGACTTATGTACGAGAAAACTGACTCATCTCACTGTCTTTGTTTTGAACCATTCCTGTGACACTAGTTATGGATTTCGATGCTTCTCTTCAGGTTTACTGTATTTCTCTGACCTTCTTATTGACGATGAAACACAGAAATTGCATCGCAATTAAATACAAAAGGCACAATGCCGAATTAAGTACAAGAAAACTGACGGTTCTTACTGTCTATGTATTGAACCATTCCTGTGACACTAGTTATAGATTCCGATGCTTCACTTCAGGTTTTTTGTTTCTCTGTGACCTTCTTATTGATGATGAAATACAGAAATGGCATCAGAATTAAATACAAAAAGCACAATGCCGACTTAAGTACAAGAAGACTGACTCTTCTTACTGACTATGTTTTCAACCATTCCTGTGACACTAGTTATAGATTCCGATGCTTCACTTCAGGTTTACTGTATCCCTCTGACCTTCTTATTGACGATGAAACACAGAAATTGCATCGGAAATAAATACAAAAGGCACAATGCCGACTCAAGTACAAGAAGCCTGGCGCTTCCTACTGTCTATGTTTTGAACCATTCCTTTGACACTAGTTATAGATTCCGATGCTTCACTTCAGGTTTACTGTAACCCCCAGACCTTCTTATTGACGATGAAACACAGAAATTGCATCGGTATTAAATACATAGGCACAATGCCGACTCAAGTACAAGAAAACTGGCTCTTCTTACTGTCTATGTTTTAAAGCTTTCCCGTGACACTAGTTATAGATTCCGATGATTCACTTCAGTTTTACTGTATCCCTCTGACTTTCTTATTGACGATGAAGCACAGAAATTGCATCGTAATCAAATTCAAGAGCACAATGCCGAATTAAGTACAAGAGAACTACTCATCCTACTGTCTATGTTTTGAACCATTCCTGTGACACAAGTTGTCGGTTCCGATGCTTCACTTCGGGTTTACTGTATCCCACTGACCTTCGTATTGACGATGAAACACAGAAACTGCATCGGAATTAAATTCAAAAAGCACAATGCCGACTTATGTACAAGAAGACTGGCTCTTCTTACTGTCTATGTTTTGAACCATTCCTGTGAAACTAGTTATAGATTCCGATGCTTCACTTCAGGTTTACTGTATCCCTCTTACCTTCTTATTGACGATGAAACACAGAAATTGCATCGGAATTAAACACAAAAGGCACAATGCCGACTTAAGTACAAGAAGACTGACTCTTCCTACTGTCTATGTTTAAAACCATTCCTGTGACACTAGTTATAGATTCCGATGCTTCACTTCAGGTTTACTGCATCCCTCTGACCTTCTCATTGCCGATGAAACACAGAAATTGATTCAGAATTAAATAGAAAAGGCACAATGCTGACTTACGTACAAGAAAAGTAACTCTTCTTACTGTCTATGTTTTGAACCTCTCTCGTGAGACGAGTTTTAAATTCCGATGCTTCAATTCAGGTTTACTGTATCCCATTGGACCTTCTTATTGACGATGAAACACAGTCATTGCATCGGAAATAAATACACAAGTCACAATGCTGACTTAAGTACAAGAAGACTGACTCTTCTTACTGTCTATGATTTGAACCATTCCTGTGTCACTAGTTACACAGTCCGATGCTTCACTTCATGTGTACTGTAACCCTCTGACCTTCTTATTGACGATGAAACACAGAAATTGCAGCGGAATTAAATACAAAGGCACAATGCTGACTTAAGTACAAGAAAACTGACTCTTCTTACTGTCTATGTTTTGAAGCTTTCCCGTGACACTAGTTATAGATTCCGATGATTCACTTCAGGTTTACTTTATCCCTCTGACTTTCTTATTGACGATGAAACACAGAAATTGCATCGTAATCAAATACAAAAGCACAATGCCGAATTAAGTACAAGAGAACTACTCTTCCTACTGTCTATGTTTTGAACCATTCCTGTGACACTAGTTGTAGATTCCGATGCTTCACTTCGGGTTTACTGTATCCCACTGACCTTCGCATTGACGATGAAACACAGTAACTGCATCGGAATTAAATACAAACGGCACAATGCCGACTTAAGTACAAGAAGACTGGCTCTTCTTACTGTCTATGTTTTGAACCATTCCTGTGACACTAGTTATGGATTCCGATGCTTTACTTCAGGTTTACTGTATCCCTCTTACCTTCTTATTGACGATGAAACACAGAAATTGCATCGGAATTAAATACATAGGCACAATTGTGACTCAAGTACAGGAAGACTGGCTCTTCTTACTGTCTATGTTTTGAACCATTCCTGTGACAATAGTTATAGATTCCGATGCTTCACTTCAGGTTAACTGTATCCCTCTGACCTTCTTATTGACGATGAAACACAGAAATTGCATCGGAATTAAATAAAAAGGCTCAATGCCGACTTAAGTACAAGAGGACTGACTCTTCTAACTGTCTATGCTTTGAACCATTCCCGTGACACTAGTTACAGATTCCGATGCTTCACTTCAGATTTAGTGTATCCCTCTGACCTTCTTATTGACGATGAAACACAGATATTGCATCGGAATTAAATACAAAAGGCACAATGCCCAATTAAGTTCAAGAAAACTGACTCTTCTTACTGCCAATGTTTTGAACCATTCCTGTGACACGAGTTATAGATTCCGATGCTTCACTTCAGGTTTGCTGTAACCCTCTGACCTTCTTACTGTCGACGAAACACAGAAATTGCATCGGAATTAAATAGAAAAAGCACAATGCCGACTTAAGTACAAGAAACCTGACTCTTCTTACTGTCTATGATGTGAACCATTCCTGTGTCACTAGTTACACATTCCGATGCTTCACTTCATGTGTACTGTATCCCTCTGACCTTCTTATTGACGATGAAACACAGAAATTGCATCGGAACTAAATACAAAAGGCAAAATGCCGACTTATGTACGAGAAAACTGACTCATCTCACTGTCTTTGTTTTGAACCATTCCTGTGACACTAGTTATGGATTTCGATGCTTCTCTTCAGGTTTACTGTATTTCTCTGACCTTCTTATTGACGATGAAACACAGAAATTGCATCGCAATTAAATACAAAAGGCACAATGCCGAATTAAGTACAAGAAAACTGACGGTTCTTACTGTCTATGTTTTGAACCATTCCTGTGACACTAGTTATAGATTCCGATGCTTCACTTCAGGTTTTTTGTTTCTCTGTGACCTTCTTATTGATGATGAAACACAGAAATGGCATCAGAATTAAATACAAAAAGCACAATGCCGACTTAAGTACAAGAAGACTGACTCTTCTTACTGACTATGTTTTCAACCATTCCTGTGACACTAGTTATAGATTCCGATGCTTCACTTCAGGTTTACTGCATCCCTCTGACCTTCTTATTGCCGATGAAACACAGAAATTGATTCAGAATTAAATAGAAAAGGCACAATGCTGACTTACGTACAAGAAAAGTAACTCTTCTTACTGTCTATGTTTTGAACCTATCTCGTGAGACGAGTTTTAGATTCCGATGCTTCACTTCAGGTTTACTGTATCCCATTGGACCTTCTTATTGACGATGAAACACAGTCATTGCATCGGAATTAAATACAAAAGTCACAATGCTGACTTAAGTACAAGAAGACTGACTCTTCTTACTGTCTATGATTTGAACCATTCCTGTGTCACTAGTTACACAGTCCGATGCTTCACTTCATGTGTACTGTAACCCTCTGACCTTCTTATTGACGATGAAACACAGAAATTGCAGCGGAATTAAATACAAAGGCACAATGCTGACTTAAGTACAAGAAAACTGACTCTTCTTACTGTCTATGTTTTGAAGCTTTCCCGTGACACTAGTTATAGATTCCGATGATTCACTTCAGGTTTACTGTATCCCTCTGACTTTCTTATTGACGATGAAACACAGAAATTGCATCGTAATCAAATACTAAAGGACAATGCCGAATTAAGTACAAGAGAACTACTCTTCCTACTGTCTATGTTTTGAACCATTCCTGTGACACTAGTTGTAGATTCCGATGCTTCACTTCGGGTTTACTGTATCCCACTGACCTTCGTATTGACGATGAAACACAGTAACTGCATCGGAATTAAATACAAAAGGCACAATGCCGACTTAAGTACAAGAAGACTGGCTCTTCTTACTGTCTATGTTTTGAACCATTCCTGTGACACTAGTTATAGATTCCGATGCTTCACTTCAGGTTTACTGTATCCCTCTTACCTTCTTATTGACGATGAAACACAGAAATTGCATCGGAATTAAATACATAGGCACAATTGTGACTCAAGTACAGGAAGACTGGCTCTTCTTACTGTCTATGTTTTGAACCATTCCTGTGACAATAGTTATAGATTCCGATGCTTCACTTCAGGTTAACTGTATCCCTCTGACCTTCTTATTGACGATGAAACACAGAAATTGCATCGGAATTAAATAAAAAGGCACAATGCCGACTTAAGTACAAGAAGACTGACTCTTCTAACTGCCTATGCTTTGAACCATTCCCGTGACACTAGTTACAGATTCCGATGCTTCACTTCAGATTTAGTGTATCCCTCTGACCTTCTTATTGACGATGAAACACAGAGATTGCATCGGAATTAAATACAAAAGGCACAATGCCCAATTAAGTACAAGAAAACTGACTTTTCTTACTGCCAATGTTTTGAACCATTCCTGTGACACTAGTTATAGATTCCGATGCTTTACTTCAGGTTTACTGTATCCCTCTTACCTTCTTATTGACGATGAAACACAGAAATTGCATCGGAATTAAATACATAGGCACAATTGTGACTCAAGTACAGGAAGACTGGCTCTTCTTACTGTCTATGTTTTGAACCATTCCTGTGACAATAGTTATAGATTCCGATGCTTCACTTCAGGTTAACTGTATCCCTCTGACCTTCTTATTGACGATGAAACACAGAAATTGCATCGGAATTAAATAAAAAGGCTCAATGCCGACTTAAGTACAAGAGGACTGACTCTTCTAACTGTCTATGCTTTGAACCATTCCCGTGACACTAGTTACAGATTCCGATGCTTCACTTCAGATTTAGTGTATCCCTCTGACCTTCTTATTGACGATGAAACACAGAT
The DNA here is from genome assembly GCF_023864345.2 of Schistocerca serialis cubense. Classification (NCBI taxonomy): domain Eukaryota; kingdom Metazoa; phylum Arthropoda; class Insecta; order Orthoptera; family Acrididae; genus Schistocerca; species Schistocerca serialis. The sequence continues at coordinate 21,818,441 of NC_064643.1, forward strand.
ATTGCATCGGAATTAAATACAAAAGGCACAATGCCCAATTAAGTTCAAGAAAACTGACTCTTCTTACTGCCAATCTTTTGAACCATTCCTGTGACACTAGTTATAGATTCCAATGCTTTACTTCAGGTTTGCTGTATCCCTCTTACCTTCTTATTGACGATGAAACACAGAAATTGCATCGGAATTAAATACATAGGCACAATTGTGACTCAAGTACAGGAAGACTGGCTCTTCTTACTGTCTATGTTTTGAACCATTCCTGTGACAATAGTTATAGATTCCGATGCTTCACTTCAGGTTAACTGTATCCCTCTGACCTTCTTATTGACGATGAAACACAGAAATTGCATCGGAATTAAATAAAAAGGCTCAATGCCGACTTAAGTACAAGAGGACTGACTCTTCTAACTGTCTATGCTTTGAACCATTCCCGTGACACTAGTTACAGATTCCGATGCTTCACTTCAGATTTAGTGTATCCCTCTGACCTTCTTATTGACGATGAAACACAGATATTGCATCGGAATTAAATACAAAAGGCACAATGCCCAATTAAGTTCAAGAAAACTGACTCTTCTTACTGCCAATCTTTTGAACCATTCCTGTGACACGAGTTATAGATTCCGATGCTTCACTTCAGGTTTGCTGTAACCCTCTGACCTTCTTATTGTCGACGAAACACAGAAATTGCATCGGAATTAAATAGAAAAAGCACAATGCCGACTTAAGTACAAGAAACCTGACTCTTCTTACTGTCTATGATGTTAACCATTCCTGTGTCACTAGTTACACATTCCGATGCTTCACTTCATGTGTACTGTATCCCTCTGACCTTCTTATTGACGATGAAACACAGAAATTGCATCGGAACTAAATACAAAAGGCAAAATGCCGACTTATGTACGAGAAAACTGACTCATCTCACTGTCTTTGCTTTGAACCATTCCTGTGACACTAGTTATGGATTTCGATGCTTCTCTTCAGGTTTACTGTATTTCTCTGACCGTCTTATTGACGATGAAACACAGAAATTGCATCCCAATTAAATACAAAAGGCACAATGCCGAATTAAGTACAAGAAAACTGACGGTTCTTACTGTCTATGTTTTGAACCATTCCTGTGACACTAGTTATAGATTCCGATGCTTCACTTCAGGTTTTTTGTTTCTCTGTGACCTTCTTATTGATGATGAAACACAGAAATGGCATCAGAATTAAATACAAAGAGCACAATGCCGACTTAAGTACAAGAAGACTGACTCTTCTTACTGACTATGTTTTCAACCATTCCTGTGACACTAGTTATAGATTCCGATGTTTCACTTCAGGTTTGCTGTAACCCTCTGACCTTCTTATTGACGATGAAACACAGAAATTGCATCGGAATTAAACACAAAAGGCACAATGCCGACTTAAGTACAAGAAGACTGACTCTTCCTACTGTCTATGTTTAAAACCATTCCTGTGACACTAGTTATAGATTCCGATGCTTCACTTCAGGTTTACTGCATCCCTCTGACCTTCTTATTGCCGATGAAACACAGAAATTGATTCAGAATTGAATAGAAAAGGCACAATGCTGACTTACGTACAAGAAAAGTAACTCTTCTTACTGTCTATGTTTTGAACCTATCTCGTGAGACGAGTTTTAGATTCCGATGCTTCACTTCAGGTTTACTGTATCCCATTGGACCTTCTTATTGACGATGAAACACAGTCATTGCATCGGAATTAAATACAAAAGTCACAATGCTGACTTAAGTACAAGAAGACTGACTCTTCTTACTGTCTATGATTTGAACCATTCCTGTGTCACTAGTTACACAGTCCGATGCTTCACTTCATGTGTACTGTAACCCTCTGACCTTCTTATTGACGATAAAACACAGAAATTGCAGCGGAGTTAAATACAAAGGCACAATGCTGACTTAAGTACAAGAAAACTGACTCTTCTTACTGTCTATGTTTTGAAGCTTTCCCGTGACACTAGTTATAGATTCCGATGATTCACTTCAGGTTTACTGTATCCCTCTGACTTTCTTATTGACGATGAAACAAAGAAATTGCATCGTAATCAAATACTAAAGGACAATGCCGAATTAAGTACAAGAGAACTACTCTTCCTACTGTCTATGTTTTGAACCATGCCTGTGACACTAGTTGTAGATTCCGATGCTTCACTTCGGGTTTACTGTATCCCACTGACCTTCGTATTGACGATGAAACACAGTAACTGCATCGGAATTAAATACAAAAGGCACAATGCCGACTTAAGTACAAGAAGACTGGCTCTTCTTACTGTCTATGTTTTGAACCATTCCTGTGACACTAGTTACAGATTCCGATGCTTCACTTCAGGTTTACTGTATCCCTCTTACCTTCTTATTGACGATGAAACACAGAAATTGCATCGGAATTAAATACATAGGCACAATTGTGACTCAAGTACAGGAAAACTGGCTCTTCTTACTGTCTATGTTTTGAACCATTCCTGTGACAATAGTTATAGATTCCGATGCTTCACTTCAGGTTAACTGTATCCCTCTGACCTTCTTATTGACGATGAAACACAGAAATTGCATCGGAATTAAATAAAAAGGCACAATGCCGACTTAAGTACAAGAAGACTGACTCTTCTAACAGTCTATGCTTTGAACCATTCCCGTGACACTAGTTACAGATTCCGATGCTTCACTTCAGATTTAGTGTATCCCTCTGACCTTCTTATTGACGATGAAACACAGAGATTGCATCGGAATTAAATACTTAAAGGCACAATGCCCAATTAAGTACAAGAAAACTGACTCTTCTTACTGCCAATGTTTTGAACCATTCCTGTGACACTAGTTATAGATTCCGATGCTTTACTTCAGGTTTACTGTATCCCTCTTACCTTCTTATTGACGATGAAACACAGAAATTGCATCAGAATTAAATACATAGGCACAATTGTGACTCAAGTACAGGAAGACTGGCTCTTCTTACTGTCTATGATTTGAACCATTCCTGTGACAATAGTTATAGATTCCGATGCTTCACTTCAGGTTAACTGTATCCCTCTGACCTTCTTATTGACGATGAAACACAGAAATTGCATCGGAATTAAATAAGAAGGCTCAATGCCGACTTAAGTACAAGAGGACTGACTCTTCTAACTGTCTATGCTTTGAACCATTCCCGTGACACTAGTTACAGATTCCGATGCTTCACTTCAGATTTAGTGTATCCCTCTGACCTTCTTATTGACGATGAAACACAGATATTGCATCGGAATTAAATACAAAAGGCACAATGCCCAATTAAGTTCAAGAAAACTGACTCTTCTTACTGCCAATCTTTTGAACCATTCCTGTGACACGAGTTATAGATTCCGATGCTTCACTTCAGGTTTGCTGTAACCCTCTGACCTTCTTATTGTCGACGAAACACAGAAATTGCATCGGAATTAAATAGAAAAAGCACAATGCCGACTTAAGTACAAGAAACCTGACTCTTCTTACTGTCTATGATGTTAACCATTCCTGTGTCACTAGTTACACATTCCGATGCTTCACTTCATGTGTACTGTATCCCTCTGACCTTCTTATTGACGATGAAACACAGAAATTGCATCGGAACTAAATACAAAAGGCAAAATGCCGACTTATGTACGAGAAAACTGACTCATCTCACTGTCTTTGTTTTGAACCATTCCTGTGACACTAGTTATGGATTTCGATGCTTCTCTTCAGGTTTACTGTATTTCTCTGACCTTCTTATTGACGATGAAACACAGAAATTGCATCCCAATTAAATACAAAAGGCACAATGCCGAATTAAGTACAAGAAAACTGACGGTTCTTACTGTCTATGTTTTGAACCATTCCTGTGACACTAGTTATAGATTCCGATGCTTCACTTCAGGTTTTTTGTTTCTCTGTGACCTTCTTATTGATGATGAAACACAGAAATGGCATCAGAATTAAATACAAAGAGCACAATGCCGACTTAAGTACAAGAAGACTGACTCTTCTTACTGACTATGTTTTCAACCATTCCTGTGACACTAGTTATAGATTCCGATGCTTCACTTCAGGTTTGCTGTAACCCTCTGACCTTCTTATTGACGATGAAACACAGAAATTGCATCGGAATTAAACACAAAAGGCACAATGCCGACTTAAGTACAAGAAGACTGACTCTTCCTACTGTCTATGTTTAAAACCATTCCTGTGACACTAGTTATAGATTCCGATGCTTCACTTCAGGTTTACTGCATCCCTCTGACCTTCTTATTGCCGATGAAACACAGAAATTGATTCAGAATTAAATAGAAAAGGCACAATGCTGACTTACGTACAAGAAAAGTAACTCTTCTTACTGTCTATGTTTTGAACCTATCTCGTGAGACGAGTTTTAGATTCCGATGCTTCACTTCAGGTTTACTGTATCCCATTGGACCTTCTTATTGACGATGAAACACAGTCATTGCATCGGAATTAAATACAAAAGTCACAATGCTGACTTAAGTACAAGAAGACTGACTCTTCTTACTGTCTATGATTTGAACCATTCCTGTGTCACTAGTTACACAGTCCGATGCTTCACTTCATGTGTACTGTATCCCTCTGACCTTCTTATTGACGATGAAACACAGATATTGCAGCGGAATTAAATACAAAGGCACAATGCTGACTTAAGTACAAGAAAACTGACTCTTCTTACTGTCTATGTTTTGAAGCTTTCCCGTGACACTAGTTATAGATTCCGATGATTCACTTCAGGTTTACTGTATCCCTCTGACTTTCTTATTGACGATGAAACACAGAAATTGCATCGTAATCAAATACAAAAGGACAATGCCGAATTAAGTACAAGAGAACTACTCTTCCTACTGTCTATGTTTTGAACCATTCCTGTGACACTAGTTGTAGATTCCGATGCTTCACTTCGGGTTTACTGTATCCCACTGACCTTCGTATTGACGATGAAACACAGTAACTGCATCGGAATTAAATACAAAAGGCACAATGCCGACTTAAGTACAAGAAGACTGGCTCTTCTTACTGTCTATGTTTTGAACCATTCCTGTGACACTAGTTATAGATTCCGATGCTTCACTTCAGGTTTACTGTATCCCTCTTACCTTCTTATTCACGATGAAACACAGAAATTGCATCGGAATTAAATACATAGGCACAATTGTTACTCAAGTACAGGAAGACTGGCTCTTCTTACTGTCTATGTTTTGAACCATTCCTGTGACACTAGTTATAGATTCCGATGCTTCACTTCAGGTTAACTGTATCCCTCATACCTTGTTATTGACGATGAAACACAGAAATTGCGTCGGAATTAAATAAAAAGGCACAATGCCGACTTAAGTACAAGAAGACTGACTCTTCTAACTGTCTATGCTTTGAACCATTCCCGTGACACTAGTTACAGATTCCGATGCTTCACTTCAGATTTAGTGTATCCCTCTGACCTTCTTATTGACGATGAAACACAGAGATTGCATCGGAATTAAATACAAAAGGCACAATGCCCAATTAAGTACAAGAAAACTGACTCTTCTTACTGCCAATGTTTTGAACCATTCCTGTGACACGAGTTATAGATTCCGATGCTTCACTTCAGGTTTGCTGTAACCCTCTGACCTTCTTATTGACGATGAAACACAGAAATTGCATCGGAATTAAACACAAAAGGCACAATGCCGACTTAAGGACAAGAAGACTGACTCTTCCTACTGTCTATGTTTAAAACCATTCCTGTGACACTAGTTATAGATTCCGATGCTTCACTTCAGGTTTACTGCATCCCTCTGACCTTCTTATTGCCGATGAAACACAGAAATTGATTCAGATTTAAATAGAAAAGGCACAATGCTGACTTACGTACAAGAAAACTAACTCTTCTTACTGTCTATGTTTTGAACCATTCATGTGACACTAGTTATAGATTCCGATGCATCACTTTAGGTTTACTGTATCCCTCTGACCGTCTTACTGACGATGAAACACAGAAATTGCATCGGAGTTAAATGCAAAAGGCACAATGCCGACTTAAGTGCAAGAAAACTGACTCTTCTGACTGTCTATGTTTCGAACCATTATGTGACACTAGTTATAGATTCCGATGCTTCACTTCAGGATTACTGTATCCCTCTGACCTTCTTATTGACGATGAAACACAGAAATTGCATCGGAGTTAAATACAAAAGGCACAATGCCAACTTAAGTACAAGAAAACTGACTCTTCTTACTGTCTATGATTTGAACCATTCCTGTGTCACTAGTTACACATTCAGGTGCTTCACTTCATGTGTACTGTAACCCTGTGACCTTCTTATTGACGATGAAACACAGAAATTGCAGCGGAATTAAATACAAAGGCACAATGCTGACTTAAGTACAAGAAAACTGACTCTTCTAACTGTCTATGCTTTGAACCATTCCCGTGACACTAGTTACAGATTCCGATGCTTCACTTCAGATTTAGTGTATCCCTCTGACCTTCTTATTGACGATGAAACACAGATATTGCATCGGAATTAAATACAAAAGGCACAATGCCCAATTAAGTTCAAGAAAACTGACTCTTCTTACTGCCAATGTTTTGAACCATTCCTGTGACACGAGTTATAGATTCCGATGCTTCACTTCAGGTTTGCTGTAACCCTCTGACCTTCTTGTTGTCGACGAAACACAGAAATTGCATCGGAATTAAATAGAAAAAGCACAGTGCCGACTTAAGTACAAGAAACCTGACTCTTCTTACTGTCTATGATGTGAACCATTCCTGTGTCACTAGTTACACATTCCGATGCTTCACTTCATGTGTACTGTATCCCTCTGACCTTGTTATTGACGATGAAACACAGAAATTGCATCGGAACTAAATACAAAAGGCAAAATGCCGACTTATGTACGAGAAAACTGACTCATCTCACTGGCTTTGTTTTGAACCATTCCTGTGACACTAGTTATGGATTTCGATGCTTCTCTTCAGGTTTACTGTATTTCTCTGACCTTCTTATTGACGATGAAACACAGAAATTGCATCCCAATTAAATACAAAAGCCACAATGCCGAATTAAGTACAAGAAAACTGACGGTTCATACTGTCTATGTTTTGAACCATTCCTGTGACACTAGTTATAGATTACGATGCTTCACTTCAGGTTTTTTGTTTCTCTGTGACCTTCTTATTGATGATGAAACACAGAAATGGCATCAGAATTAAATACAAAAAGCACAATGCCGACTTAAGTAAAAGAAGACTGACTCTTCTTACTGACTATGTTTTCAACCATTCCTGTGACACTAGTTATAGATTCCGATGCTTCACTTCGTGTTTACTGTATCCCTCTGACCTTCTTATTGACGATGAAACACAGAAATTGCATCGGAAATAAATACAAAAGGCACAATGCCGACTCAAGTACAAGAAGCCTGGCGCTTCCTACTGTCTATGTTTTGAACCATTCCTTTGACACTAGTTATAGATTCCGATGCTTCACTTCAGGTTTACTGTATCCCTCAGACCCTCTTATTCACGTTGAAACACAGAAATTGCATCGGTATTAAATACATAGGCACAATGCCGACTCAAGTACAAGAAAACTGACTCTTCTTACTGTCTATGTTTTGAAGCTTTCCCGTGACACTAGTTATAGATTCCGATGATTCACTTCAGGTTTACTGTATCCCTCTGACTTTCTTATTGACGATGAAACACAGAAATTGCATCGTAATCAAATACAAAAGCACAATGCCGAATTAAGTACAAGAGAACTACTCTTCCTACTGTCTATGTTTTGAACCATTCCTGTGACACAAGTTGTCGATTCCGATGCTTCACTTCGGGTTTACTGTATCCCACTGACCTTCGTATTGACGATGAAACACAGAAACTGCATCGGAATTAAATTCAAAAGGCACAATGATGACTTATGTACAAGAAGACTGGCTCTTCTTACTGTCTATGTTTTGAACCATTCCTGTGACACTAGTTATAGATTCCGATGCTTCACTTCAGGTTTACTGTATCCCTCTTACCTTCTTATTGACGAGGAAACACAGAAATTGCATCGGAATTAAATACATAGGCACAATTGTGACTCAAGTACAGGAAGACTGGCTCTTCTTACTGTCTATGTTTTGAACCATTCCTGTGACAATAGTTATAGATTCCGATGCTTCATTTCTGGTTAACTGTATCCCTCTGACCTTCTTATTTACGATGAAACACAGAAATTGCATCGGAATTAAATAGAAAAGGCACAATGCCGACTTAAGTACAAGGGAACTGACTCTTCTAACTGTCTATGTTTTGAACCATTCCCGTGAAACTAGTTACAGATTCCGATGCTTCACTTCAGATTTAGTGTATCCCTCTGACCTTCTTATTGACGATGAAACACAGATATTGCATCGGAATTAAATACAAAAGGCACAATGCCAAATTAAGTACAAGAAAACTGACTCTTCTTACCGCCAATGTTTTGAACCATTCCTGTGACACTAGTTATAGATTCCGATGCTTCACTTCAGGTTTGCTGTAACCCTTTGACCTTCTTATTGACGATGAAACACAGAAATTGCATCGGAATTAAACACAAAAGGCACAAAGCCGACTTAAGTACAAGAAGACTGACTCTTCCTACTGTCTATGTTTAAAACCATTCCTGTGACACTAGTTATAGATTCCGATGCTTCACTTCAGGTTTACTGCATCCCTCTGACCTTCTTATTGCCGATGAAACACAGAAATTGATTCAGAATTAAATAGAAAAGGCACAATGCTGACTTACGTACAAGAAAAGTAACTCTTCCTACTGTCTATGTTTTGAACCTATCTCGTGAGACGAGTTTTAGTTTCCGATGCTTCACTTCAGGTTTACTGTATCCCATTGGACCTTCTTATTGACGTTGAAACACAGTCATTGCATCGGAATTAAATACAAAAGTCACAATGCTGATTTAAGTACAAGAAGACTGACTCTTCTTACTGTCTATGATTTGAACCATTCCTGTGTCACTAGTTACACAGTCCGATGCTTCACTTCATGTGTACTGTAACCCTCTGACCTTCTTATTGACGATGAAACACAGAAATTGCAGCGGAATTAAATACAAAGGCACAATGCTGACTTAAGTACAAGAAAACTGACTCTTCTTACTGTCTATGTTTTGAAGCTTTCCCGTGACACTAGTTATAGATTCCGATGATTCACTTCAGGTTTACTGTATCCCTCTGACTTTCTTATTGACGATGAAACACAGAAATTGCATCGTACTCAAATACAAAAGCACAATGCCGAATTAAGTACAAGAGAACTACTCTTCCTACTGTCTATGTTTTGAACCATTCCTGTGACACTAGTTGTAGATTCCGATGCTTCACTTCGGGTTTACTGTATCCCACTGACCTTCGTATTGACGATGAAACACAGTAACTGCATCGGAATTAAATACAAAAGGCACAATGCCGACTTAAGTACAAGAAGACTGGCTCTTCTTACTGTCTATGTTTTGAACCATTCCTGTGACACTAGTTATAGATTCCGATGCTTCACTTCAGGTTTACTGTATCCCTCATACCTTCTTATTGACGATGAAACACAGAAATTGCATCGGAATTAAATAAAAAGGCACAATGCCGACTTAAGTACAAGAAGACAGACTCTTCTAACTGTCTATGCTTTGAACCATTCCCGTGACACTAGTTACAGATTCCGATGCTTCACTTCAGATTTACTGTAACCCTCTGACCTTCTTATTGACGATGAAACACAGAGATTGCATCGGAATTAAATACAAAAGGCACAATGCCCAATTAAGTACAAGAAAACTGACTCTTCTTACTGCCAATGTTTTGAACCATTCCTGTGACACGAGTTATAGATTCCGATGCTTCACTTCAGGTTTGCTGTAACCCTCTGACCTTCTTATTGACGATGAAACACAGAAATTGCATCGGAATTAAACACAAAAGGCACAATGGCGACTTAAGGACAAGAGGACTGACTCTTCCTACTGTCTATGTTTAAAACCATTCCTGTGACACTAGTTATAGATTCCGATGCTTCAGTTCAGGTTTACTGCATCCCTCTGACCTTCTTATTGCCGATGAAACACAGAAATTGATTCAGATTTAAATAGAAAAGGCACAATGCTGACTTACGTACAAGAAAACTAACTCTTCTTACTGTCTATGATTTGAACCATTCATGTGACACTAGTTATAGATTCCGATGCATCACTTCAGGTTTACTGTATCCCTCTGACCGTCTTATTGACGATGAAACACAGAAATTGCATCGGAGTTAAATGCAAAAGGCACAATGCCGACCTAAGTACAAGAAAACTGACTCTTCTGACTGTCTATGTTTCGAACCATTATGTGACACTAGTTATAGATTCCGATGCTTCACTTCAGGATTACTGTATCCCTCTGACCTTCTTATTGACGATGAAACACAGAAATTGCATCGGAGTTAAATACAAAAGGCACAATGCCAACTTAAGTACAAGAAAACTGACTCTTCTTACTTTCTATGTTTTGAACATTTCCTGTGAGACCAGTTTTAGATTCTGATGCTTCACTATATGTTTACTGTATCCCTTGGACCTTCTTATTGACGATGAAACACAGAAATGGCATCGGAATTAAATACAAAAGGCACAACGCCGACTTATGTACTAGAAGACTGACTCTTCTTACTGACTACCTTTGAACATTTCCTGTGAGACCAGTTTTAGATTCCGATGCTTCACTATATGTTTACTGTATCCCTTGGACCTTCATATTGACGATGGAACACAGAAATTGCATCGGAATTAAATAGAAAAGGCACAATGCGGACTTAAGTACAAGAAAACTGACCCTTCTTACTGCGTATGCTTTGAACCATTCCTGTGCCACAAGTTATAGATTACGATGCTTCACTTCAGGTATACTATATCTCTCTGACCATCTTATGGACGATGAAACACAGACATTGCATCGGAATTAAATACAAAAGGCACAATGAGACTCAAGTACAAGAAGACTGGTTCTTCTTACTGGCTATGTTTTGCAACTTTCCTGTGAGACCGGTTTTAGATTCCGATGCTTCACTTCAGGTTTACTGTATCCCTTGGATCTTCTTATTGTCGACGAAACACAGAAATTGCATCGGAATTAAATAGAAAAAGCACAATGCCGACTTAAGTACAAGAAAACTGACTCTTCTTACTGTCTATGATTTGAACCATTCCTGTGTCACTAGTTACACATTCCGATGCTTCACTTCATGTGTACTGTAACCCTGTGACCTTCTTATTGACGATGAAACACAGAAATTGCAGCGGAATTAAATACAAAGGCACAATGCTGACTTAAGTACAAGAAAACTGACTCTTCTTACTGTCTATGATTTGAACCATTCGTGTGACACTAGTTATAGATTCCGATGCATCACTTCAGGTTTACTGTATCCCTCTGACCGTCTTATTGACGATGAAACACAGAAATTGCATCGGAGTTAAATGCAAAAGGCACAATGCCGACTTAAGTACAAGAAAGCCGACTCTTCTGACTGTCTATGTTTTGAACCATTATGTGACACTAGTTATAGATTCCGATGCTTCACTTCAGGATTACTGTATCCCTCTGACCTTCTTATTGACAATGAAACACAGAAATTGCATCGGAATTAAATACAAAAGGCACAATGCCAACTTAAGTACAAGAATACTGACTCTTCTTACTGTCTAAGTTTTGAACCATTCCTGTGACACTAGTTATAGATTCCGACGCTTCACTTCAGGTTCACTGTATCCCTCTGACCTTCTTTTTGACGATGAAACACTGAAATTCCATCGGAATTAAATACAAAGGCACAATGCCGACTTAAGTACAAGGAAACTGACTCTTCTTACTGTCTACGATTTGAACCATTGCTGTGACACTAGTTATAGATTCCGACGCTTCACTTCAGGTTCACTGTATCCCTCTGACCTTCTTTTTGACGATGAAACACTGAAATTCCATCGGAATTAAATACAAAGGCACAATGCCTACTTAAGTACAAGGAGACTGACTCTTCTTACTGCCTATCTTTTGAACATTTCCTGTGAGACCAGTTTTAGATTCCGATGCTTCACTATTTGTTTACTGTATCCCTTGGACTTTCTTATTGACGATGAAACACAGAAATTGCATCAGAATTATATAAAAAAGGCATAATGCTGACTTAAGTACAGGAAGAGTGATTATTCCTACTGACTATGATTTCAACATTTCCTGTGAGACCAGTTTTATATTCCGATGCTTCACTAAATGTTTACTGTATCCCTTGGACCATCTTATTGACGATGAAACACAGAAATTGCATCGGAATTTAAGACAAAAGGCACAATGCCGACTCAAGTACAAGAAGACTGGCTCTTCTTACTGTCTATGTTTTGAAACTTTCCTGTGAGACCGGTTTTAGATTCCGATGCTTCACTTCAGGTTTACTGTATCCCTTGGATCTTCTTATTGTCGACGAAACACAGAAATTGCATCGGAATTAAATAGAAAAAGCACAATGCCGACTTAAGTACAAGAAAACTGACTCTTCTTACTGTCTATGATTTGAACCATTCCTGTGTCACTAGTTACACATTCCGATGCTTCACTTCATGTGTACTGTAACCCTGTGACCTTCTTATTGACGATGAAACACAGAAATTGCAGCGGAATTAAATACAAAGGCACAATGCTGACTTAAGTACAAGAAAACTGACTCTTCTTACTGTCTATGATTTGAACCATTCGTGTGACACTAGTTATAGATTCCGATGCATCACTTCAGGTTTACTGTATCCCTCTGACCGTCTTATTGACGATGAAACACAGAAATTGCATCGGAGTTAAATGCAAAAGGCACAATGCCGACTTAAGTACAAGAAAGCCGACTCTTCTGACTGTCTATGTTTTGAACCATTATGTGACACTAGTTATAGATTCCGATGCTTCACTTCAGGATTACTGTATCCCTCTGACCTTCTTATTGACAATGAAACACAGAAATTGCATCGGAATTAAATACAAAAGGCACAATGCCAACTTAAGTACAAGAATACTGACTCTTCTTACTGTCTAAGTTTTGAACCATTCCTGTGACACTAGTTATAGATTCCGACGCTTCACTTCAGGTTCACTGTATCCCTCTGACCTTCTTTTTGACGATGAAACACTGAAATTCCATCGGAATTAAATACAAAGGCACAATGCCGACTTAAGTACAAGGAAACTGACTCTTCTTACTGTCTACGATTTGAACCATTGCTGTGACACTAGTTATAGATTCCGACGCTTCACTTCAGGTTCACTGTATCCCTCTGACCTTCTTTTTGACGATGAAACACTGAAATTCCATCGGAATTAAATACAAAGGCACAATGCCTACTTAAGTACAAGGAGACTGACTCTTCTTACTGCCTATCTTTTGAACATTTCCTGTGAGACCAGTTTTAGATTCCGATGCTTCACTATTTGTTTACTGTATCCCTTGGACTTTCTTATTGACGATGAAACACAGAAATTGCATCAGAATTATATAAAAAAGGCATAATGCTGACTTAAGTACAGGAAGAGTGATTATTCCTACTGACTATGATTTCAACATTTCCTGTGAGACCAGTTTTATATTCCGATGCTTCACTAAATGTTTACTGTATCCCTTGGACCATCTTATTGACGATGAAACACAGAAATTGCATCGGAATTTAAGACAAAAGGCACAATGCCGACTCAAGTACAAGAAGACTGGCTCTTCTTACTGTCTATGTTTTGAAACTTTCCTGTGAGACCGGTTTTAGATTCCGATGCCTCACTTCAGGTTTACTGTATCCCTTGGATCTTCTTATTGACGACGAAACACAGAAATTGCATCGGAATTAAATAGAAAAAGCACAATGCCGACTTAAGGACAAGAAATCTGACTCTTCTTACTGTCTTTGTTTTGAACTATTCCTGTGACACTAGTTATAGATTCCGATGCTTCACTTCAGGTTTACTGTATCCCTGTGACCGTCTTATTGACGATGAAACACAGAAATTGCATCGGAATTAATTTCATAGGCGCTATGCCTACTCAAGTACAACAAGACTGGCTCTTCTTACTGTCTATGTTTTGAACCATTCCTGTGACACTAGTTATAGATTCCGATGCTTCACTTCAGGTTTACTGTATCCCTCTTACCTTCTTATTGACGAGGAAACACAGAAATTGCATCGGAATTAAATACATAGGCACAATTGTGACTCAAGTACAGGAAGACTGGCTCTTCTTACTGTCTATGTTTTGAACCATTCCTGTGACAATAGTTATAGATTCCGATGCTTCATTTCAGGTTAACTGTATCCCTCTGACCTTCTTATTTACGATGAAACACAGAAATTGCATCGGAATTAAATAGAAAAGGCACAATGCCGACTTAAGTACAAGAGAACTGACTCTTCTAACTGTCTATGTTTTGAACCATTCCCGTGCAACTAGTTACAGATTCCGATGCTTCACTTCAGATTTAGTGTATCCCTCTGACCTTTTTATTGACGATGAAACACAGATATTGCATCGGAATTAAATACAAAAGGCACAATGCCAAATTAAGTACAAGAAAACTGACTCTTCTTACCGCCAATGTTTTGAACCATTCCTGTGACACTAGTTATAGATTCCGATGCTTCACTTCAGGTTTGCTGTAACCCTCTGACCTTCTTATTGACGATGAAACACAGAAATTGCATCGGAATTAAACACAAAAGGCACAAGGCCGACTTAAGTACAAGAAGACTGACTCTTCCTACTGTCTATGTTTAAAACCATTCCTGTGACACTAGTTATAGATTCCGATGCTTCACTTCAGGTTTACTGCATCCCTCTGACCTTCTTATTGCCGATGAAACACAGAAATTGATTCAGAATTAAATAGAAAAGGCACAATGCTGACTTACGTACAAGAAAAGTAACTCTTCCTACTGTCTATGTTTTGAACCTATCTCGTGAGACGAGTTTTAGATTCCGATGCTTCACTTCAGGTTTACTGTATCCCATTGGACCTTCTTATTGACGTTGAATCACAGTCATTGCATCGGAATTAAATACAAAAGTCACAATGCTGATATAAGTACAAGAAGACTGACTCT
Organism: Schistocerca serialis cubense; assembly: GCF_023864345.2. Classification (NCBI taxonomy): domain Eukaryota; kingdom Metazoa; phylum Arthropoda; class Insecta; order Orthoptera; family Acrididae; genus Schistocerca; species Schistocerca serialis. The sequence continues at coordinate 21,833,606 of NC_064643.1, forward strand.
TCTTACTGTCTATGATTTGAACCATTCCTGTGTCACTAGTTACACAGTCCGATGCTTCACTTCATGTGTACTGTAACCCTCTGACCTTCTTATTGACGATGAAACACAGAAATTGCAGCGGAATTAAATACAAAGGCACAATGCTGACTTAAGTACAAGAAAACTGACTCTTCTTACTGTCTATGTTTTGAAGCTTTCCCGTGACACTAGTTATAGATTCCGATGATTCACTTCAGGTTTACTGTATCCCTCTGACTTTCTTATTGACGATGAAACACAGAAATTGCATCGTAATCAAATACAAAAGCACAATGCCGAATTAAGTACAAGAGAACTACTCTTCCTACTGTCTATGTTTTGAACCATTCCTGTGACACTAGTTGTAGATTCCGATGCTTCACTTCGGGTTTACTGTATCCCACTGACCTTCGTATTGACGATGAAACACAGTAACTGCATCGGAATTAAATACAAAAGGCACAATGCCGACTTAAGTACAAGAAGACTGGCTCTTCTTACTGTCTATGTTTTGAACCATTCCTGTGACACTAGTTATAGATTCCGATGCTTCACTTCAGGTTTACTGTATCCCTCTTACCTTCTTATTGACGATGAAACACAGAAATTGCATCGGAATTAAATAAAAAGGCACAATGCCGACTTAAGTACAAGAAGACAGACTCTTCTAACTGTCTATGCTTTGAACCATTCCCGTGACACTAGTTACAGATTCCGATGCTTCACTTCAGATTTACTGTAACCCTCTGACCTTCTTATTGACGATGAAACACAGAGATTGCATCGGAATTAAATACAAAAGGCACAATGCCCAATTAAGTACAAGAAAACTGACTCTTCTTACTGCCAATGTTTTGAACCATTCCTGTGACACGAGTTATAGATTCCGATGCTTCACTTCAGGTTTGCTGTAACCCTCTGACCTTCTTATTGACGATGAAACACAGAAATTGCATCGGAATTAAACACAAAAGGCACAATGGCGACTTAAGGACAAGAAGACTGACTCTTCCTACTGTCTATGTTTAAAACCATTCCTGTGACACTAGTTATAGATTCCGATGCTTCACTTCAGGTTTACTGCATCCCTCTGACCTTCTTATTGCCGATGAAACACAGAAATTGATTCAGATTTAAATAGAAAAGGCACAATGCTGACTTACGTACAAGAAAACTAACTCTTCTTACTGTCTATGATTTGAACCATTCATGTGACACTAGTTATAGATTCCGATGCATCACTTCAGGTTTACTGTATCCCTCTGACCGTCTTATTGACGATGAAACACAGAAATTGCATCGGAGTTAAATGCAAAAGGCACAATGCCGACTTAAGTACAAGAAAACTGACTCTTCTGACTGTCTATGTTTCGAACCATTATGTGACACTAGTTATAGATTCCGATGCTTCACTTCAGGATTACTGTATCCCTCTGACCTTCTTATTGACGATGAAACACAGAAATTGCATCGGAGTTAAATACAAAAGGCACAATGCCAACTTAAGTACAAGAAAACTGACTCTTCTTACTGTCTATGATTTGAACCATTCCTGTGTCACTAGTTACACATTCCGATGCTTCACTTCATGTGTACTGTAACCCTGTGACCTTCTCTTTGACGATGAAACACAGAAATTGCAGCGGAATTAAATACAAAGGCACAATGCTGACTTAAGTACAAGAAAACTGACTCTTCTTACTTTCTATGTTTTGAACATTTCCTGTGAGACCAGTTTTAGATTCTGATGCTTCACTATATGTTTACTGTATCCCTTGGACCTTCTTATTGACGATGAAACACAGAAATGGCATCGGAATTAAATACAAAAGGCACAACGCCGACTTATGTACTAGAAGACTGACTCTTCTTACTGACTATCTTTGAACATTTCCTGTGAGACCAGTTTTAGATTCCGATGCTTCACTATATGTTTACTGTATCCCTTGGACCTTCATATTGACGATGGAACACAGAAATAGCATCGGAATTAAATAGAAAAGGCACAATGCGGACTTAAGTACAAGAAAACTGACCCTTCTTACTGCGTATGCTTTGAACCATTCCTGTGCCACAAGTTATAGATTACGATGCTTCACTTCAGGTATACTATATCTCTCTGACCAACTTATGGACGATGAAACACAGACATTGCATCGGAATTAAATACAAAAGGCACAATGAGACTCAAGTACAAGAAGACTGGTTCTTCTTACTGGCTATGTTTTGCAACTTTCCTGTGAGACCGGTTTTAGATTCCGATGCTTCACTTCAGGTTTACTGTATCCCTTGGATCTTCTTATTGTCGACGAAACACAGAAATTGCATCGGAATTAAATAGAAAAAGCACAATGCCGACTTAAGTACAAGAAAACTGACTCTTCTTACTGTCTATGATTTGAACCATTCCTGTGTCACTAGTTACACATTCCGATGCTTCACTTCATGTGTACTGTAACCCTGTGACCTTCTTATTGACGATGAAACACAGAAATTGCAGCGGAATTAAATACAAAGGCACAATGCTGACTTAAGTACAAGAAAACTGACTCTTCTTACTGTCTATGATTTGAACCATTCGTGTGACACTAGTTATAGATTCCGATGCATCACTTCAGGTTTACTGTATCCCTCTGACCGTCTTATTGACGATGAAACACAGAAATTGCATCGGAGTTAAATGCAAAAGGCACAATGCCGACTTAAGTACAAGAAAGCCGACTCTTCTGACTGTCTATGTTTTGAACCATTATGTGACACTAGTTATAGATTCCGATGCTTCACTTCAGGATTACTGTATCCCTCTGACCTTCTTATTGACGATGAAACACAGAAATTGCATCGGAGTTAAATACAAAAGGCACAATGCCAACTTAAGTACAAGAATACTGACTCTTCTTACTGTCTAAGTTTTGAACCATTCCCGTGACACTAGTTATAGATTCCGACGCTTCACTTCAGGTTCACTGTATCCCTCTGACCTTCTTTTTGACGATGAAACACTGAAATTCCATCGGAATTAAATACAAAGGCACAATGCCGACTTAAGTACAAGGAAACTGACTCTTCTTACTGTCTACGATTTGAACCATTGCTGTGACACTAGTTATAGATTCCGATGCTTCACTTTAGGGTTACTGTATCCCTCTGACCTTCTTATTGACGATGAAACACAGAAATTGAATCAGAATTAAATAGAAAAGGCACAATGCTGACTTAAGTACAAGAAAACTAACTCTTCTTACTGTCTATGTTTTGAACCTTTCCTGTGAGACCAGTTTTAGGGTCCGATGCTTCACTTCAGGATTACTGTATCCCTTGGAACTTCTTATTGACGATGAAACACAGAAATTGCATCGGAATTAAATACAAAAGGCACAATGCCGACTTAAGTACAAGAAGACTGACTCTCCTTGCTGACTATGTTTTGAACATTTCCTGTTGTACCGGTTTTAGATTCCGATGCCTCAGTATATGTTTACTGTATCCCTTGGACCTTCTTACTGACGATTAAACACAGAAATTGCATCGGAATTATATACAAAAAGCACAATGCCTACTTAAGTACAAGGAGACTGACTCTTCTTACTGCCTATCTTTTGAACATTTCCTGTGAGACCAGTTTTAGATTCCGATGCTTCACTATTTGTTTACTGTATCCCTTGGACTTTCTTATTGACGATGAAACACAGAAATTGCATCAGAATTATATAAAAGAGGCATAATGCTGACTTAAGTACAGGAAGAGTGATTATTCCTACTGACTATGATTTCAACATTTCCTGTGAGACCAGTTTTATATTCCGATGCTTCACTAAATGTTTACTGTATCCCTTGGACCATCTTATTGACGATGAAACACAGAAATTGCATCGGAATTAAAGACAAAAGGCACAATGCCGACTCAAGTACAAGAAGACTGGCTCTTCTTACTGTCTATGTTTTGAAACTTTCCTGTGAGACCGGTTTTAGATTCCGATGCCTCACTTCAGGTTTACTGTATCCCTTGGATCTTCTTATTGACGACGAAACACAGAAATTGCATCGGAATGAAATAGAAAAAGCACAATGCCGACTTAAGGACAAGAAATCTGACTCTTCTTACTGTCCTTGTTTTGAACTATTCCTGTGACACTAGTTATAGATTCCGATGCTTCACTTCAGGTTTACTGTATCCCTGTGACCGTCTTATTGACGATGAAACACAGAAATTGCATCGGAATTAATTACATAGGCACTATGCCTACTCAAGTACAACAAGACTGGCTCTTCTTACTGTCTATGTTTTGAACCAGTCCTGTGACACTAGTTATAGATTCCGATGCTTCTCTTCAGGTTTACTGTATCCCTCTGACCTTCTTATTGACGATGAAACATAGAAATAGCATCAGAATTAAATAGAAAAGACACAATGCCGACTTAAGTACAAGAGAACTGACTCTTCTTACTGTCTATGTTTTGAAGCATTCCCGTGACACTAGTTATAGATTCCGATGTTTCACTTCAGGTTAACTGTATCCCTCTGACCTTCTTATTGACGATGAAACACAGAAATTGCATCGGAATTAAATACAAAAGCACAATGCCGACTTCAGTACAAGAGAACTGACTCTTCCAACTGTCTATGTTTTGAACCATTCCTGTGACACTAGTAATAGATTCCGATGCTACACTTCAGGTTTACTGTATCCCTCTGACCTTCTTATTGAAGATGAAACACAGAAATTGCATCGGAATTAAATACAAAAGGCACAATGCGGACTTAAGTACAAGGTAACTGGCTCTTCTTAATGCATATATTTTGAACCATTCCTGTGACACAAGTTATAGATTACGATGCTTCACTTCAGGTATACTATATCTCTCTGACCTTCTTATTGACGATGAAACACAGAAATTACATCGGAATTAAATACAAAAGGCACAATGCCGACTCAAGTACAAGAAGAGTGGTTCTTCTTACTGTCTATGTTTTGCAACTTTCCTGTGAGGCCGGTTTTCGATTCCGATGCTTCACTTCATGTTTACTGTATCCCTTGGATCTTCTTATTGACGACGAAACACAGAAATTGCATCGGAATTAAATAGAAAAGGCACAATGCCGACTTAAGTACAAGAAAAGTGACTCTTCTTACTGTCTATGGTTTGAACCATTCCTGTGTCACTAGTTACACAATCCGATGCTTCACTTCAGGTTTACTGTATCCCTCTGACCTTCGTATTGACGATGAAACACAGATATTTCATCGGAATTAAATACAAAAGGCACAATGCCGATTTAAGTACAAGAAAACTGACTCTTCTGACTGTCTATGTTTTGAACCATTATGTGACACTAGTTATAGATTCCGATGTTTCACTTCTGGTTTACTGTATCCCTCTGACCTTCTTATTGACGATGAAACACAGAAATTGCATCGGAATTAAATACAAAAGCACAATGCCGACTTAAGTACAAGAGAACTGACTCTTCCTACTGTCTATGTTTTGAACCATTCCTGTGACGCTAGTAATAGATTCCGATGCTACACTTCAGGTTTACTGTATCCCTCTGACCTTCTTATTGAAGATGAAACACAGAAATTGCATCGGAATTAAATACAAAAGGCACAAGGCCGACTTAGGTACAAGAAGACTGACTCTTCTTACTGAGTATCTTGTAAAGATTTCCTGTTGTACCAGTTTTAGATTCCGATGCCTCACTATATGTTTACTGTCTCCCTTGGACCTTCTTACTGACGATTAAACACAGAAATTGCATCGGAATTATATACAAAGGGCACAATGCCTACTTAAGTACAAGAAGACTGACTCTTCTTACTGACTGTCTTTTAAACATTTCCTGTGAGACCAGTTTTAGATTCCGATACTTCACTATATGTTTACTGTATCCTTTGGACCTTCTTATTGACGATAAAACACAGAAATTGCATCAGAATTAAGTACAAAAGGCACAATGCTGACTTAAGTACAAGAAGACTGACTATTCCTACTGACTATGATTTCAACATTTCCTGTGAGACCAGTTTTATATTCCGATGCTTCACTATATGTTTACTGTATCCCTTGGACCTTCTTATTGACGATGGAACACAGAAATTGCATGGGAAATAAATAGAAAAGGCACAATGCGGACTTAAGTACAAAAAAACTGACTCTTCGTACTGCGTATGTTGTGAACCATTCCTGTGACACTAGTTATAGATTCCGATGCTTCACTTCAGATATACTACATCTCTCTGGCCTTCTTATTGACGATGAAACACAGAAATTGCAGCGCAATTAAATACAAAAGGCAAAATGCCGACTTAAGTACAAGAAATCCGACTCTTCTTACTGTCTTTGTTTTGAACCATTCTTGTGACACTAGTTATCGATTCCGATGCTTCACTTCAGGTTTACTGTATCGCTCTGACCTTCTTCTTGACGATGAAACACAGAAATTGCATCGGAATTAAATACAAAAGGCACAATGCCGAATTAAGTACAAGAAAACTGACTCGTCTTACAGTCTATGTTTGAACCAATCCTGTGACACTAGTTATGGATTCCGATGCTTCACTTCAGGTTTACTGCATCCCTCTGACCTTCCTATTGACGATGAAACACAGAAATTGTATCGGAATTAAGTACAAAAGGCACAATGCCGACTTAAGTACAAGAAGACTGACTCTTCTTACTGTCCATGTTTTGAACCATTCATGTGGCATTAGTTATACATTCCGATGCTTCACTTCAGCTTTACTGTATCCCTCTGACGTTCTTATTGCCGATGAAACACAGAAATTGCGTCCGAATTTATTACAAAAGGCACAATGCCGACTTAAATACATGAAAACTGACTCTTCTGACTGTCTATGTTTTGAACCATTATGTGACACTAGTTATAGATTCCGATGCTTCACTTCAGGTTTACTGTATCCCTCCGACCTTCTTATTGACGATGAAACAAAGAAATTGCATCGGAGTGAAATACAAATGGCACAATGCCAACTTAAGTACAAGAAAACTGACTCTTCTTACTGTCTAAGCTTTGAACCATTCCTGTGCCACTAGTTATAGATTTCGATGCTTCACTTCAGGTTTCTGAATGCCTCTGACCTTCTTATTGACGATGAAACAAAGAATTTGCATCGGAATTAAATACAAAAGGCACAGTGCCGACTTAAGTACAAGAAGACTGACTCTTCTTACTTACTATCTTTTGAACATTTCCTGTTGTACCAGTTTTAGATTCCGATGCCTCACTATATGTTTACTGTATCCCTTGGACCTTCTTACTGACGATTACACACAGAAATTGCGTCGGAATTATATACAAAAGGCACAATGCCTACTTAAGTACAAGAAGACTGACTCTTCTTACTGACTATCTTTTGAACATTTCCTGTGAGACCAGTTTTAGATTCCGATGCTTTACTATATGTTTACTGTTTTACTTGGACCTTCTTATTGACGATGAAACAAAGAATTTGCATCGGAATTAAATACAAAAGGCACAATGCCGAATTAAGTACAAGAAAACTGACTCTTCTTACAGTCTATGTTTGAACCAATCCTGTGACACTAGTTATGGATCCCGATGCTTCACCTTAGGTTTACTGCATCCCTCTGACCTTCAAATTGACGATGAAACACAGAAATTGCATCGGAATTAAGTACAAAAGGCACAATGCCGACTTAAGTACAAGAAGACTGACGCTTCTTACTGTCTATGTTTTGAACCATTCATGTGGCATTAGCTATACATTCCGATGCTTCATTTGCGGTTTACTGTATCCCTCTGACGTTCTTATTGACGATGAAACACAGAAATTGCATCGGAATTTAATACAAATGGCACAATGCCGACTTAAGTACAAGAAATCCGACTCTTCTTACTGTCTTTGTTTTGAACCATTCTTGTGACACTAGTTATCGATTCCGATGCTTCACTTCAGGTTTACTGCATCCCTCTGACCTTCCTATTGACGATGAAACACAGAAATTGCATTGGAATTAAGTACAAAAGGCACAATGCCGACTTAAGTACAAGAAGACTGACTCTTCGTACTGCGTATTTTCTGAACCATTCCTGTGACACTAGCTATAGATTCCGATGCTTCACTTCAGGGATACTATATCTCTCTGACCTTCTTATTGACGATGAAATACAGAAATTGCATCGGAATTAAATACAAAAGGCACAATGCCAACTCAAGTACAAGAAGACTGGCTCTTCTTACTGTCTATGTTTTGAAACTTTCCTGTAAGACCGGTTTTAGATTCCGATGCTTCACTTCAGGTTTACTGTATCCCTTGGATCATCTTATTGACGACGAAACAAAGAAATAGCATCGGAATGAAATAGAATAGGCACAATGCCGACTTAAGTACAAGAAAACTGACTCTTCTTAGTGTCTAGGTTTTGAACCACTCCAGTGACACTAGTTACGCATTCCGATGCTTCACTTCAGGTTTACTGTATCCCTCTGACCATCTTACTGACGATGAAACACATAAATTGCAGCGGAATTAAATGCGAAAGGCAAAATGCCGACTTAAGTACAAGAAATCCGACTCTTCTTACCGTCTTTGTTTTGAACCATTCCTGTGACACTAGTTATAGATTTCGATGCTTCACTTCAGGTTCACTGTATCCCTCTGACCTTCTTATTGACAATGAAACACAGAAATTGCATTGGAATTAAATACAAAAGTCACAATGCCGACTTAAGTGCAAGAAATCTGACTCTTCGTACTGTCTATGCTTTGAACCATTCCTGTGACACTAGCTATCGATTCCGACGCTTCACTTCAGGTTTACTGTATCGCTCTGACCTTCTTATTGACGATGAAACACAGAAATTGCATCGGAATTAAATACAAAAGGCACACTGCCGAATTAAGTACAAGAAAACTGACTCTTCTTACTGTCTATGTTTTGAACCAATCCTGTGACACTAGGTATAGATTCCGATGCTTCACTTCAGGTTTACTGCATCCCTCTGACCTTCTTATTGACGATGAAACACAGAAATTGCAACGGAATTAATTACAAAAGGCACAATGCCGACTTAAGTACAAGAAGACTGACTCTTCTTACTGTCTACGTTTTGAACTATTCCAGTGACACTAATTATAGATTCCGATGCTTCACTTCAGGTTTACTGTATCCCTCTGACCTTCTTATTGACGATGAAACACACATATTGCATCGGAATTAAATACAAAAGGCACAATTCCGACTCAAGTACAAGAAGACTGGCTCTTACTACTGTCTATGTTTTGAACCATTCCTGTGCCACTAGTTATAGATTCCGATGCTTCACTTCAGGTTTACTGTATCCCTCTGACCGTCTTATTAACGATGAAACACAGAAATAGCATCGGAATTAATTACATAGGCACAATGCCGACTCAAGTACAAGAAGAATGGCTCTTCTTACTGTCTATGTTTTGAACCAATCCTGTGACACTAGTTATAGATTCCGATGCTTCTCTTCAGGTTTACTGTATCCCTCTGACCTTCTTATTGACGATGATACATAGAAATTGCATCAGAATTAAATAGAAAAGACACAATGCCGAGTTATCTACAAGAGAACTGACTATTCTTATTGTCTATGTTTGGAAGCATTCCCGTGACACTAGTTATAGATTCCGAAGCTTCACTTCAGGTTTACTGTATCCCTCTGACCTTCTTATTGACGATGAAACACAGAAATTGCATCGGAATTAAATACAAAAGCACAAAGCCGACTTCAGTACAAGAGAACTGACTCTTAATACTGTCTATGTTTTGAACCATTCCTGTGACACTAGTAATAGATTCCGATGCTACACTTCATGTTTACTGTATCCCTCAGCCCTTCTTATTGAAGATGAAACACAGAAATTACATCGGAATTAAATACAAAAGGCAAAATGCCATCTTACGTACAAGAAAACTGACTCTTCTTACTGTCTATGTTTTGAACTATTCCTGTGACACTAGTTATAGATTCCGATGCTTCACTTCAGGTTTTCTGTATCCCTCTGACCTTCTTATTGACGATGAAACACAGAAATTGCATCAGAATTAAATAGAAAAGACACAATGCCGACTTATCTACAAGAGAACTGACTATTCTTACTGTATATGTTTTGAAGCATTCCCGTGACACTAGTTATAGATTCCGATGCTTCACTTCAGGTTTACTGTATCCCTCTGACCTCCTTATTGACGATGAAACACAGAAATTGCATCGGAATTAAATACAAAAGCACAAAGCCGACTTCAGTACAAGAGAACTGACTCTTCCTACTGTCTATGTTTTGAACCATTCCTGTGACACTAGTAATAGATTCCGATGCTACACTTCATGTTAACTGTATCCCTCAGCCCTTCTTATTGAAGATGAGACAAAGAAATTACATCGGAATTAAATACAAAAGGCACAATGCCGTCTTAAGTACAAGAAAACTGACTCTTCTTACTGTCTATGTTTTGAACTATTCCTGTGACACTAGTTATAGATTCCGATGCTTCACGTCAGCTTTACTGTATAGCTCTGACCTTCTTATTGACGATGAAACACAGAAATTGCATCGGAATTAAACACAAAAGGCACAATGCCGAATCCAGAACAAGAAGACTGGCTCTTCCTACTGTCTATGCTTTGAACCATTCCTGTGACACTAGTTATAGATCCCGATGATTCACTTCAGGTTTACTGTATCCCTCTGACCTTCTTATTGAAGATGAAACACAGAAATTGAATCGGAATTAAATACAAAAGGCACAATGCCGACTTAAGTACAAGAAGACTGACTCTTCATACTGTCTATGTTTTGTACTATTCCTGTGACACTAGTTATAGATTCTGATGCTTCACATCAGCTTTACTGTATCCCTCCGACCTTCGTATTGACGATGACACACAGAAATTGCATCGGAATTAAATACAAGAAGGCACAATACCGAATCAAGAACAAGAAGACTTGCTCTTCCTACTGTCTATGTTTTGAACCATTCCTGTGACACTAGTTATAGATCCCGATGCTTCACTTCAGGTTTACAGAATCCCTCTGACCGTCTTATTGACGATGAAACACAGAAATTGCATCGGAATTAAATACATAGGCACAATGCCGACTCAAGTACAAGAAAACTGGCTCTTCTTACTGTCTATGATTTGAACCATTCCTGTGACACTAGTTATAGATTCCGATGCTTCACTTCAGGTTTACTGTATCCCTCTGACCTTCTTATTGACGATGAAACACAGAAATTGCATCAGAATTAAATAGAAAATTCACAATTCCGACTTAAATACAAGAAAACTGACTCTTCTTACGGTCTATGTTTTGAAGCATTCCCGTGACACTAGTTATAGATTCCGATGCTTCACTTCTGGTTTACTGTATCCCTCTGACCTTCTTATTGACGATGAAAGACAGAAATAGCATCGGAATTAAATACAAAAGGCACAATGCCGACTCAAGTACAAGAAGACTGGCTCTTCTTACTGTCTATGATTTGAACCATTCCTGTGACACTAGTTATGGATCCCGATGCTTCACTTCAGGTTTACTGTATCCCTCCGACCATCTTACTGACGATGAAACACATAAATTGCAGCGGAATTAAATGCAAAAGGCAAAATGCCGACTTAAGTACAAGAAATCCGACTCTTCTTACCGTCTTTGTTTTGAACCATTCCTGTGACACTAGTTATAGATTTCGATGCTTCACTTCAGGTTCACTGTATCCCTCTGACCTTCTTATTGACAATGAAACACAGAAATTGCATCGGAATTAAATACAAAAGTCACAATGCCGACTTAAGTGCAAGAAATCTGACTCTTCTTACTGTCTATGCTTTGAACCATTCCTGTGACACTAGTTATCGATTCCGACGCTTCACTTCAGGTTTACTGTATCGCTCTGACCTTCTTATTGACGATGAAACACAGAAATTGCATCGGAATTAAATACAAAAGGCACACTGCCGAATTAAGTACAAGAAAACTGACTCTTCTTACTGTCTATGTTTTGAACCAATCCTGTGACACTAGGTATAGATTCCGATGCTTCACTTCAGGTTTACTGCATCCCTCTGACCTTCTTATTGACGTTGAAACACAGAAATTGCAACGGAATTAATTACAAAAGGCACAATACCGACTTAAGTACAAGAAGACTGACTCTTCTTACTGTCTACGTTTTGAACTATTCCTGTGACACTAATTACAGATTCCGATGCTTCACTTCAGGTTTACTGTATCGCTCTGACCTTCTTATTGACGATGAAAAACACATATTGCATCGGAATTAAATACAAAAGGCACAATTCCGACTCAAGTACAAGAAGACTGGCTCTTACTACTGTCTATGTTTTGAACCATTCCTGTGACACTAGTTATAGATTCCGATGCTTCTCTTCAGGTTTACTGTATCCCTCTGACCTTCTTATTGACGATGATACATAGAAATTGCATCAGAATTAAATAGAAAAGACACAATGCCGACTTATCTACAAGACAACTGACTATTCTTATTGTCTATGTTTTGAAGCAATTCCGTGACACTAGTTATAGATTCCGAAGCTTCACTTCAGCTTTACTGTCTCCCTCTGACCTTCTTATTGACGATGAAACACAGAAATTGCATCGGAATTAAACACAAAAGGCACAATGCCGAATCAAGAACAAGAAGGCTGTCTCTTCCTACTGTCTATGTTTTGAACCATTCCTGTGACACTAGTTATAGATCCCGATGCTTCACTTCAGGTTTACTGTATCCCTCTGACCTTCTTATTGAAGATGGAACACAGAAATTGCATCGGAATTAAATATAAAAGGCACAATGCCGACTTAAGTACAAGAAGACTGACTCTTCATACTGTCTATGTTTTGTACTATTCCTGTGATACTAGTTATAGATTCCGATGCTTCACTTCAGCATTACTGTATCCCTCCGACCTTCGAATTGACGATGAAACACAGAAATTGCATCGGAATTAAATACAAGAAGGCACAATGCCGAATCAAGAACAAGAAGACTGGCTCTTCCTACTGTCTATGTTTTGAACCATTCCTGTGACAGTAGTTATAGATCCCGATGCTTCACTTGAGGTTTACTGTATCCCTCTGACCGTCTTATTGACGATGAAACACAGAAATTGCATCGGAATTAAATACATAGGCACAATGCCGACTCAAGTACGAAAAAACTGGCTCTTCTTACTGTCTATGATTTGAACCATTCCTGTGACACTAGTTATAGATTCCGATGCTTCACTTCAGGTTTTCTGTATCCCTCTGACCTTATTATTGACGATGAAACACAGAAATTGCATCAGAATTAAATAGAAAAGACACAATGCCGACTTATCTACAAGAGAACTGACTATTCTTACTGTCTATGTTTTGAAGCATTCCCGTGACACTAGTTATAGATTCCGATGCTTCACTTCAGGTTTACTGTATCCCTCTGACCTCCTTATTGACGATGAAACACAGAAATTGCATCGGAATTAAATACAAAAGCACAAAGCCGACTTCAGTACAAGAGAACTGACTCTTCCTACTGTCTATGTTTTGAACCATTCCTGTGACACTAGTAATAGAATCCGATGCTACACTTCATGTTTACCGTATCCCTCAGCCCTTCTTATTGAAGATGAAACACAGAAATTACATCGGAACTAAATACAGAAGGCACAATGCCGTCTTAAATACAAGAAAACTGACTCTTCTTACTGTCTATGTTTTGAACTATTCCTGTGACACTAGTTATAGATTCCGATGCTTCACGTCAGCTTTACTGTATAGCTCTGACCTTCTTATTGACGATGAAACACAGAAATTGCATCGGAATTAAACACAAAAGGCACAATGCCGAATCCAGAACAAGAAGACTGGCTCTTCCTACTATCTATGCTTTGAACCATTCCTGTGACACTAGTTATAGATCCCGATGATTCACTTCAGGTTTACTGTATCCCTCTGACCTTCTTATTGAAGATGAAACACAGAAATTGCATCGGAATTAAATACAAAAGGCACAATGCCGACTTAAGTACAAGAAGACTGACTCTTCATACTGTCTATGTTTGTACTATTCCTGTGACACTAGTTATAGATTCCGATGCTTCACTTCAGGTTTACTGTATCCCTCTGACCTTCTTATTGACGATGAAACACAGAAATTGCATCGGAATGAAATACAAAAGGCACAATGCTGACTTAAGTACAAGATAACTGACTCTTCTTACTGTCCATGTTTTGAACCATTCCTGTGACACTAGTTATAGATTCCGATGCTTCACTTCAGGTTTACTGTATCCCTCTGACCTTCTTATTGACGATGAAACACAGACATTGCATCGGAATTAAATAAAAATGGCACAATGCCGACTTAAGTACAAGAAAACTAACTCTTCTTACTGTCTATGTTTTGAACCATTCCTGTGACACTAGATATAGATTCCGATGCTTCACTTCAGGTTCACTGTATCCCTCTGACCTTCTTATTGACGGTGAAACACTGAAATTGCATCGGAATTAAATACAAAAGGCACAGAGCCGACTTACGTACAAGAAAACTGACTCTTCTTACTGTCTATGTTTTGAACCATTCCTGTGACACTAGTTATAGATTCCGATGTTTCACATCAGGTTTACTCTATGCCTCTGACCTTCTTATTGACGATGAAACACAGAAATTGCATCGGAATTAAATACAAAAGGCACAATGCCGACTTAAGTACAAGAAAACTGACTCTTCTAACTGTCTATGTTTTGAACCATTCCTGTGACACTAGTTATAGATTCCGATGCTTCACTTCAGGTTTACTGTATCCCTCTGACCTTCTTATTGACGATGAAACACAGAAATTGCATCGGAAATAAATACAAAAGGCACAATGCCAACTTAAGTACAAGATAACAGACTCTTGTTACTGTCTATCTTTTGAACCATTCATGTGACACTCGTTATAGATTCCGATGCTTTTCTTCAGGTTTACTGTATCCCTCTGACTTTCTTATTGACGATGAAACACAGAAATTGCTTCGAAATTAAATACAAAATGCACAAAGCCGACTTAGTAACAAGTTAACTGCCTCTTCTTCCTGTCTATGTTTTGAACCATTCCTGTGACACTAGTTATAGATTCCGATGCTTCACTTCAGGTTTACTGTATCCCTCTGACCATCTTATTGACGATGAAACACAGAAATTGCATCGGAATTAAATATAAAAGGCACAATGCCGACTTAAGTACAAGAAAAACTGACTCTTCTTACTGTCTATGTTTTCAACCATTCCTGTGACACTAGTTATAGATTCCGACGCTTCACTTCAGCTTTACTGTATCCCTCTGACCTTCTTATTGACGATGAAACACAGAAATTGCATCGGAATTAAATACATAGGCACAATGCCGACTCAAGTACGAAAAAACTGGCTCTTCTTACTGTCTATGATTTGAACCATTCCTGTGACACTAGTTATAGATTCCGATGCTTCACTTCAGGTTTTCTGTATCCCTCTGACCTTATTATTGACGATGAAACACAGAAATTGCATCAGAATTAAATAGAAAAGACACAATGCCCACTTATCTACAAGAGAACTGACTATTCTTACTGTCTATGTTTTGAAGCATTCCCGTGACACTAGTTATAGATTCCGATGCTTCACTTCAGGTTTACTGTATCCCTCTGACCTCCTTATTGACGATGAAACACAGAAATTGCATCGGAATTAAATACAAAAGCACAAAGCCGACTTCAGTACAAGAGAACTGACTCTTCCTACTGTCTATGTTTTGAACCATTCCTGTGACACTAGTAATAGAATCCGATGCTACACTTCATGTTTACCGTATCCCTCAGCCCTTCTTATTGAAGATGAAACACAGAAATTACATCGGAATTAAATACAAAAGGCACAATGCCGTCTTAAATACAAGAAAACTGACTCTTCTTACTGTCTATGTTTTGAACTATTCCTGTGACACTAGTTATAGATTCCGATGCTTCACGTCAGCTTTACTGTATAGCTCTGACCTTCTTATTGACGATGAAACACAGAAATTGCATCGGAATTAAACACAAAAGGCACAATGCCGAATCCAGAACATGAAGACTGGCTCTTCCTACTATCTATGCTTTGAACCATTCCTGTGACACTAGTTATAGATCCCGATGATTCACTTCAGGTTTACTGTATCCCTCTGACCTTCTTATTGAAGATGAAACACAGAAATTGCATCGGAATTAAATACAAAAGGCACAATGCCGACTTAAGTACAAGAAGACTGACTCTTCATACTGTCTATGTTTTGTACTATTCCTGTGACACTAGTTATAGATTCCGATGCTTCACTTCAGGTTTACTGTATCCCCCTGACCTTCTTATTGACGATGAAACACAGAAATTGCATCGGAATGAAATACAAAAGGCACAATGCTGACTTAAGTACAAGATAACTGACTCATCTTACTGTCCATGTTTTGAACCATTCCTGTGACACTAGTTATAGATTCCGATGCTTCACTTCAGGTTTACTGTATCCCTCTGACCTTCTTATTGAAGATGAAACACAGAAATTGCATCGGAATTAAATACAAAAGGCACAATGCCGACTTAAGTACAAGAAGACTGACTCTTCATACTGTCTATGTTTGTACTATTCCTGTGACACTAGTTATAGATTCCGATGCTTCACTTCAGGTTTACTGTATCCCTCTGACCTTCTTATTGACGATGAAACACAGAAATTGCATCGGAATGAAATACAAAAGGCACAATGCTGACTTAAGTACAAGATAACTGACTCTTCTTACTGTCCATGTTTTGAACCATTCCTGTGACACTAGTTATAGATTCCGATGCTTCACTTCAGGTTTACTGTATCCCTCTGACCTTCTTATTGACGATGAAACACAGACATTGCATCGGAATTAAATAAAAATGGCACAATGCCGACTTAAGTACAAGAAAACTAACTCTTCTTACTGTCTATGTTTTGAACCATTCCTGTGACACTAGATATAGATTCCGATGCTTCACTTCAGGTTCACTGTATCCCTCTGACCTTCTTATTGACGGTGAAACACTGAAATTGCATCGGAATTAAATACAAAAGGCACAGAGCCGACTTACGTACAAGAAAACTGACTCTTCTTACTGTCTATGTTTTGAACCATTCCTGTGACACTAGTTATAGATTCCGATGTTTCACATCAGGTTTACTCTATGCCTCTGACCTTCTTATTGACGATGAAACACAGAAATTGCATCGGAATTAAATACAAAAGGCACAATGCCGACTTAAGTACAAGAAAACTGACTCTTCTAACTGTCTATGTTTTGAACCATTCCTGTGACACTAGTTATAGATTCCGATGCTTCACTTCAGGTTTACTGTATCCCTCTGACCTTCTTATTGACGATGAAACACAGAAATTGCATCGGAAATAAATACAAAAGGCACAATGCCAACTTAAGTACAAGATAACAGACTCTTCTTACTGTCTATCTTTTGAACCATTCATGTGACACTCGTTATAGATTCCGATGCTTTTCTTCAGGTTTACTGTATCCCTCTGACTTTCTTATTGACGATGAAACACAGAAATTGCTTCGAAATTAAATACAAAATGCACAAAGCCGACTTAGTAACAAGTTAACTGCCTCTTCTTCCTGTCTATGTTTTGAACCATTCCTGTGACACTAGTTATAGATTCCGATGCTTCACTTCAGGTTTTCTGTATCCCTCTGACCTTATTATTGACGATGAAACACAGAAATTGCATCAGAATTAAATAGAAAAGACACAATGCCGACTTATCTACAAGAGAACTGACTATTCTTACTGTCTATGTTTTGAAGCATTCCCGTGACACTAGTTATAGATTCCGATGCTTCACTTCAGGTTTACTGTATCCCTCTGACCTCCTTATTGACGATGAAACACAGAAATTGCATCGGTATTAAATACAAAAGCACAAAGCCGACTTCAGTACAAGAGAACTGACTCTTCCTACTGTCTATGTTTTGAACCATTCCTGTGACACTAGTAATAGAATCCGATGCTACACTTCATGTTTACCGTATCCCTCAGCCCTTCTTATTGAAGATGAAACACAGAAATTACATCGGAACTAAATACAGAAGGCACAATGCCGTCTTAAATACAAGAAAACTGACTCTTCTTACTGTCTATGTTTTGAACTATTCCTGTGACACTAGTTATAGATTCCGATGCTTCACGTCAGCTTTACTGTATAGCTCTGACCTTCTTATTGACTATGAAACACAGAAATTGCATCGGAATTAAACACAAAAGGCACAATGCCGAATCCAGAACAAGAAGACTGGCTCTTCCTACTATCTATGCTTTGAACCATTCCTGTGACACTAGTTATAGATCCCGATGATTCACTTCAGGTTTACTGTATCCCTCTGACCTTCTTATTGAAGATGAAACACAGAAATTGCATCGGAATTAAATACAAAAGGCACAATGCCGACTTAAGTACAAGAAGACTGACTCTTCATACTGTCTATGTTTGTACTATTCCTGTGACACTAGTTATAGATTCCGATGCTTCACTTCAGGTTTACTGTATCCCTCTGACCTTCTTATTGACGATGAAACACAGAAATTGCATCGGAATGAAATACAAAAGGCACAATGCTGACTTAAGTACAAGATAACTGACTCTTCTTACTGTCCATGTTTTGAACCATTCCTGTGACACTAGTTATAGATTCCGATGCTTCACTTCAGGTTTACTGTATCCCTCTGACCTTCTTATTGACGATGAAACACAGACATTGCATCGGAATTAAATAAAAATGGCACAATGCCGACTTAAGTACAAGAAAACTAACTCTTCTTACTGTCTATGTTTTGAACCATTCCTGTGACACTAGATATAGATTCCGATGCTTCACTTCAGGTTCACTGTATCCCTCTGACCTTCTTATTGACGGTGAAACACTGAAATTGCATCGGAATTAAATACAAAAGGCACAGAGCCGACTTACGTACAAGAAAACTGACTCTTCTTACTGTCTATGTTTTGAACCATTCCTGTGACACTAGTTATAGATTCCGATGTTTCACATCAGGTTTACTCTATGCCTCTGACCTTCTTATTGACGATGAAACACAGAAATTGCATCGGAATTAAATACAAAAGGCACAATGCCGACTTAAGTACAAGAAAACTGACTCTTCTAACTGTCTATGTTTTGAACCATTCCTGTGACACTAGTTATAGATTCCGATGCTTCACTTCAGGTTTACTGTATCCCTCTGACCTTCTTATTGACGATGAAACACAGAAATTGCATCGGAAATAAATACAAAAGGCACAATGCCAACTTAAGTACAAGATAACAGACTCTTCTTACTGTCTATCTTTTGAACCATTCATGTGACACTCGTTATAGATTCCGATGCTTTTCTTCAGGTTTACTGTATCCCTCTGACTTTCTTATTGACGATGAAACACAGAAATTGCTTCGAAATTAAATACAAAATGCACAAAGCCGACTTAGTAACAAGTTAACTGCCTCTTCTTCCTGTCTATGTTTTGAACCATTCCTGTGACACTAGTTATAGATTCCGATGCTTCACTTCAGGTTTACTGTATCCCTCTGACCATCTTATTGACGATGAAACACAGAAATTGCATCGGAATTAAATATAAAAGGCACAATGCCGTCTTAAGTACAAGAAAAACTGACTCTTCTTACTGTCTATGTTTTCAACCATTCCTGTGACACTAGTTATAGATTCAGACGCTTCACTTCAGCTTTACTGTATCCCTCTGACCTTCTTATTGACGATGAAACACAGAAATTGCATCGGAATTAAATACATAGGCACAATGCCGACTCAAGTACGAAAAAACTGGCTCTTCTTACTGTCTATGATTTGAACCATTCCTGTGACACTAGTTATAGATTCCGATGCTTCACTTCAGGTTTTCTGTATCCCTCTGACCTTATTATTGACGATGAAACACAGAAATTGCATCAGAATTAAATAGAAAAGACACAATGCCGACTTATCTACAAGAGAACTGACTATTCTTACTGTCTATGTTTTGAAGCATTCCCGTGACACTAGTTATAGATTCCGATGCTTCACTTCAGGTTTACTGTATCCCTCTGACCTCCTTATTGACGATGAAACACAGAAATTGCATCGGAATTAAATACAAAAGCACAAAGCCGACTTCAGTACAAGAGAACTGACTCTTCCTACTGTCTATGTTTTGAACCATTCCTGTGACACTAGTAATAGAATCCGATGCTACACTTCATGTTTACCGTATCCCTCAGCCCTTCTTATTGAAGATGAAACACAGAAATTACATCGGAATTAAATACAAAAGGCACAATGCCGTCTTAAATACAAGAAAACTGACTCTTCTTACTGTCTATGTTTTGAACTATTCCTGTGACACTAGTTATAGATTCCGATGCTTCACGTCAGCTTTACTGTATAGCTCTGACCTTCTTATTGACGATGAAACACAGAAATTGCATCGGAATTAAACACAAAAGGCACAATGCCGAATCCAGAACACGAAGACTGGCTCTTCCCACTATCTATGCTTTGAACCATTCCTGTGACACTAGTTATAGATCCCGATGATTCACTTCAGGTTTACTGTATCCCTCTGACCTTCTTATTGAAGATGAAACACAGAAATTGCATCGGAATTAAATACAAAAGGCACAATGCCGACTTAAGTACAAGAAGACTGACTCTTCATACTGTCTATGTTTTGTACTATTCCTGTGACACTAGTTATAGATTCCGATGCTTCACTTCAGGTTTACTGTATCCCTCTGACCTTCTTATTGACGATGAAACACAGAAATTGCATCGGAATGAAATACAAAAGGCACAATGCTGACTTAAGTACAAGATAACTGACTCATCTTACTGTCCATGTTTTGAACCATTCCTGTGACACTAGTTATAGATTCCGATGCTTCACTTCAGGTTTACTGTATCCCTCTGACCTTCTTATTGACGATGAAACACAGACATTGCATTGGAATTAAATAAAAATGGCACAATGCCGACTTAAGTACAAGAAAACTAACTCTTCTTACTGTCTATGTTTTGAACCATTCCTGTGACACTAGATATAGATTCCGATGCTTCACTTCAGGTTCACTGTATCCCTCTGACCTTCTTATTGACGGTGAAACACTGAAATTGCATCGGAATTAAATACAAAAGGCACAGAGCCGACTTACGTACAAGAAAACTGACTCTTCTTACTGTCTATGTTTTGAACCATTCCTGTGACACTAGTTATAGATTCCGATGCTTCACATCAGGTTTACTCTATGCCTCTGACCTTCTTATTGACGATGAAACACAGAAATTGCATTGGAATTAAATACAAAAGGCACAATGCCGACTTAAGTACAAGAAAACTGACTCTTCTAACTGTCTATGTTTTGAACCATTCCTGTGACACTAGTTATAGATTCCGATGCTTCACTTCAGGTTTACTGTATCCCTCTGACCTTCTTATTGACGATGAAACACAGAAATTGCATCGGAAATAAATACAAAAGGCACAATGCCAACTTAAGTACAAGATAACAGACTCTTCTTACTGTCTATCTTTTGAACCATTCTTGTGACACTCGTTATAGATTCCGATGCTTTTCTTCAGGTTTACTGTATCCCTCTGACTTTCTTATTGACGATGAAACACAGAAATTGCTTCGAAATTAAATACAAAATGCACAAAGCCGACTTAGTAACAAGTTAACTGCCTCTTCTTCCTGTCTATGTTTTGAACCATTCCTGTGACACTAGTTATAGATTCCGATGCTTCACTTCAGGTTTACTGTATCCCTCTGACCATCTTATTGACGATGAAACACAGAAATTGCATCGGAATTAAATATAAAAGGCACAATGCCGACTTAAGTACAAGAAAAACTGACTCTTCTTACTGTCTATGTTTTCAACCATTCCTGTGACACTAGTTATAGATTCCGACGCTTCACTTCAGCTTTACTGTATCCCTCTGACCTTCTTATTCACGATGAAACACAGAAATTGCATCGGAATTAAAAACAAAAGGCACGATGCCGACTTTAGTACAAGAAAACTGACTCTTCTTACTGTCTATGTTTTGAACCATTCCTGTGACACTAGTTATAGATTCCGATGCTTCACTTCAGGTTTACTGTATCCCTCTGACCTTCTTATTGACGATGAAACACAGAAATTGCATGGGAATTAAATAGAAAAGGCACAATGCCGCCTTAAGTAGAAGAAAACTGACTCTTTTTACTGTCTATGTTTTGAACCATTCCTGTGACACCAGTTATAGATTCCGATGCTTCACTTCAGGTTCACTGTATCCCTCTGACCTTCTTATTGACGATGAGACACTGAAATTGCATCGGAATTAATTACAAAAGGCACAAAGCCGACTTAAGTATAAGAAAACTGACTCTTCTTACTGTCTATGTTTTGATCCATTCCTGTGACACTAGTTATAGATTCCGATGCTTCACTTCAGGTTTACTGTATCGCTCTGACCTTCTAATTGACGATGAAACACAGAAATTGCATCGGAATTAAATACAAAATGCACAATGCCGGCTTAAGTACAAGAAAACTGACTCTTTTTACTGTCTATGATGTGAACAATTCCTGTGACACTAGTTATAGATTCCGATGCTTCACTTCAGGTTTACTGTATCCTTCTGACCTTCTTATTGACGATGAAACACAGAAATTGCATCGGAATTAAATACGAAAGGCACAATGCCGACTTAAGTACAAGAAAACTGACTATTCTTGCTCTCTATGCTTTGAACCATTCCTGTGACACTAGTTATAGATTCCGATGCTTCACATCAGGTTCACTGTATCCCTCTGACCTTCTTATTGACGATGAAACCCTGAAATTGCATCGGAATTAAATACAAAAGGCACAAAGCCGACATAAGTATATGAAAACTGATTTTTCTTACTGTCTATGTTTTGAACAATTCCTGTGACACTAGTTATAGATTCCGATGCTTCAGTTCAGGTTTACTGTATGCCTCTGACCTTCTTATTGACGATGAAACACAGAAATTGCATCGGAATTAAATACAAAAGGCACAATGCCGACTTAAGTACAAGAATACAGACTCTTCTTACTGTCTATATTTTGAACCATTCATGTGACACTAGTTATAGATTCCGATGCTTCACTTCAGGTTTACTGTATGACTCTGACCTTCTTATTGACGATGAAACACAGACATTGCATCGGAATTAAATACGAAAGGCACAATGCCGACTTAAGTACAAGAAAACTGACTCTTCTTACTGTCTATGCTTTGAACCATTCCTGTAACACTAGTTATAGATTCCGATGCTTCACTTCAGGTTCACTGTATCCCTCTGACCTTCTTATTGACGGTGAAACACTGAAATTGCATCGGAATTATATACAAAAGGCACAATGCCAACTTAAGTACAAGATAACAGACTCTTCTTACTGTCTATCTTTTGAACCATTCATGTGACACTCGTTATAGATTCCGATGCTTTTCTTCAGGTTTACTGTATCCCTCTGACTTTCTTATTGACGATGAAACGCAGAAATTGCTTCGAAATTAAATACAAAATACACAAAGCCGACTTAAGAACAAGTTAACTGCCTCTTCTTCCTGTCTATGTTTTGAACCATTCCTGTGACACTAGTTATAGATTCCGATGCTTCACTTCAGGTTTACTGTATCCCTCTGACCATCTTATTGACGATGAAACACAGAAATTGCATCGGAATTAAATATAAAAGGCACAATGCCGACTTAAGTACAAGAAAAACTGACTCTTCTTACTGTCTATGTTTTGAACCATTCCTGTGACACTAGTTATAGATTCCGATGCTTCACTTCAGCTTTACTGTATCCCTCTGACCTTCTTATTCACGATGAAACACAGAATTTGCATCGGAATTAAAAACAAAAGGCACAATGCCCACTTAAGTACAAGAAAACTGACTCTTCTTACTGTCTATGTTTTGAACCATTCCTGTGACACTAGTTATAGATTCCGATGCTTCACATCAGGTTCACTGTATCCCTCTGACCTTCTTATTGACGATGAAACCCTGAAATTGCATCGGAATTAAATACAAAAGGCACAAAGCCGACATAAGTATATGAAAACTGATTTTTCTTACTGTCTATGTTTTGAACAATTCCTGTGACACTAGTTATAGATTCCGATGCTTCAGTTCAGGTTTACTGTATGCCTCTGACCTTCTTATTGACGATGAAACACAGAAATTGCATCGGAATCAAATACAAAAGGCACAATGCCGACTTAAGTACAAGAAAACAGACTCTTCTTACTGTCTATATTTTGAACCATTCCTGTGACACTAGTTATAGATTCCGATGCTTCACTTCAGGTTTACTGTATCCCTCTGACCTTCTTATCGACGATGAAACACAGACATTGCATCGGAATTAAATACGAAAGGCACAATGCCGACTTAAGTACAAGAAAACTGACTCTTCTTACTGTCTATGCTTTGAACCATTCCTGTAACACTAGTTATAGATTCCGATGCTTCACTTCAGGTTCACTGTATCCCTCTGACCATCTTATTGACGATGAAACACTGAAATTGCATCGGAATTAAATACAAAAGGCACAAAGATGACTTAAGTATAAGAAAACTGACTCTTCTTACTGTCTATGTTTTGAACCATTCCTGTGACACTAGTTGTAGATTCCGATACTTCGCTTCAGGTTTACTGTAAGCCTCTGACCTTCCTATTGACGATGAAACACAGAAATTCCATCGGAATTAAATACAAAAGGCACAATGCCGGCTTAAATACAAGAAAACTGACTCTTCTTACTGTCTATGCTTTGAACAATTCCTGTGACACTAGTTATAGATTCCGATGCTTCACTTCAGGTTTAACGTACCCCTCCGACCTTCTTATTGACGATGAAACACAGAAATTGCATCGGGTTAAATCCAAAAGGCACAATGCCGACTTAAGTACAAAAAAACTGATCCTCTTACTGCCTATGTTTTGAACCAATCCTGTGACACTTGTTATAGAATGCGATGCTTCACTTCAGGTTCACTAAATCCCTCAGACCTTCTTATTGACGACGAAATACTGAAATTACATCAGACTTAAATAAAGAGGCACAATGGCGACTTAAGTACAAGTAAACTGACTAATCCTACTGTCTATGTATTGAACCATTCCTGTGACACTAGTTATAGAGTCCGATGCTTCACTTCAAGTTTACTGTATGCCTCTGACCTTCTTATTGACGATGAAACACAGAAATTGCATCGGAATTAAAACCAAAAGGCACAATGCCGACTTAAGCACAAGAAAACTTACTCTTCATACTGTCTATGTTTTGAACCACTCCTGTGACACTGATTATAGATTCCGATGCTTCACTTCAGGTTTATTGTATCCCTCTGACCTTCTTATTGACGATGAAACTCAGAAATTGCATCGGAATTAAAAACAAAAGGTACAATGTCTACTTAAGTACAAGAAAACTGACTCTTCTTACTGTCTATATTTTGAACCATTCATGTGACACTCGTTATAGATTACGATGCTTTACTTCAGGTTTACTGTATCCCTCTGACCTTCTTCTTGACGATGAAACACAGAAATTGCTTCGGAATTAAATACAAAAGGCACAATGCCGACTTAAGTACAAGATAATTGACACTTCTTACTGTCTGTGTTTTGAACCATTCCTGTGACACTAGTTAAAAATTCCGACTCTTCACTTCATTTTTACTGTATCCCTATGACCTTCTTATTGACGATGAAACACAGCAATTGCATCGGAATGAAATATAAAACGCACAATGCCGACTTAAGTGCAAGAAAACTGACTCTTCTTACTGTCTATGATTTGAACCATTCATGTGACACTAGTTATAGATTCCGATGCTTCACTGCAGGTTTACTGTATCGCTCTGACCTCCTAATTGACGATGAAACACAGAAATTGCATCGGATTAAGTACAAAAGGCACAATGCCGACTTAAGTACAAGAAAACTGACCTTCTTACTGTCTATGTTTTGAATCATTCCTGTGGCACTAGTTATAGAATCAGATGTTTCACTTCAGGTTCACTGTATCCCTCTGACCTTCTTATTGTCGACGAAACACTGAAATTGCTTCGGAATTAAATACAAAAGGCACAATGCCGACTTAAGTACAAGAAAACTGACTCTTATTACTGTCTATGTCTTGACCCATTAATGAGACACTAGTTATAGATTCCGATGCTTCACTTCAGGTTTACTGTATCCCTCTGACCTTCTTATTGACGATGAAACACAGAAATTGCATCGGAATTAAATACAAAAGGCACAATGCCGACATAAGTACAAGAAAACTGACTCTTCTTACTGTCTATGTTTTGAACAATACCTGTGACACTAGATATAGATTCCGATGCTTCACTTCAGGTTTACTGTATACCTCTGACCTTCTTATTACCGATGAAACACAGAAATTGCATCGGAATTAAATACAAAAGGCACAATGTCAACTTTAGTACAAGAAAACAGACTCTTATTTCTGTCTATGTTTTGAACAATTTCTGTGACACTAGTTATAGATTCCGATGCTTCACTTCAGGTTTACCGTATCCCTCCGACCTTCTTATTGACGATGAAACACAGAAATTGCATCGGATTAAATACAAAAGGCACAATGCCGACTTAAGTACAAGAAAACTGATCCTCTTACTGTTTATGTTTTGAACCATTCCTGTGACACTAGTTATAGAATCCGATGCTTCACTTCAGGTTCACTAAATCCCTCTGACCTCCTTATTGACGATGAAATACTGAAATTGCATCGGACTTATATACAAGAGGCACAATGCCGACTTAAGTACAAGTAAACTGACTCTTCTTGCTGTCTATGTATTGAACCATTCCTGTGACACTAGTTATAGATTTCGATGCTTCACTTCAAATTTACTGTATGCCTCTGACCTTCTTATTGATGATGAAACACAGAAATTGCATCGGAATTAGATATACAAAAAGCACAATGCCGACTTAGGTACAAGAAAACTTACTCTTCATACTGTCTATGTTTTGAACCATTCCTGTGACACTAATTATAGTTTCCGATGCTTCACTTCAGGTTTATTGTATCCCTCGGACCTTCTTATTGACGATGAAACACTGAAATTGCATCGGAATTAAATACAACAGGTACAATGCCGACTTAAGTACAAGAAAACTGACTCTTCTTACTGTCTATATTTTGAACCATTCATGTGACACTCGTTATAGATTACGATGCTTTACTTCAGGTTTACTGTATCCCTCTGACCTTCTTCTTGACGATGAAACACAGAAATTGCTTCGGTATTAAATACAAAAGGCACAATGCCGACCTAGGTACAATATAATTGTCACTTCTTACTGTCTGTGTTTTGAACCATTCCTGTGGCACTAGTTAAAAATTCCGATGCTTCACTTCATTTTTACTGTATCCCTCTGACCTTCTTATTGACGATGAAACACAGCAATTGCATCGGAATGAAATATAAAAGGCACAATGCCGACTTAAGTGCAAGAAAACTGACTCTTCTTAATGTCTATGTTTGAACCATTCCTGTGACACTAGTTATAGATTCCGATGCTTCACTTCAGGTTTACTGTATCCCTCTGACCTTCTTATTGACGATGAAACACAGAAATTGCATCGGAATTAAATACAAAAGCACAAAGCCGACTTCAGTACAAGAGAACTGACTCTTCCTACTGTCTATGTTTTGAACCATTCCTGTGACACTAGTAATAGATTCCGATGCTACACTTCATGTTTACTGTATCCCTCAGCCCTTCTTATTGAAGATGAAACACAGAAATTACATCGGAATTAAATACAAAAGGCAAAATGCCATCTTACGTACAAGAAAACTGACTCTTCTTACTGTCTATGTTTTGAACTATTCCTGTGACACTAGTTATAGATTCCGATGCTTCACTTCAGCTTTACTGTCTCCCTCTGACCTTCTTATTGACGATGAAACACAGAAATTGCATCGGAATTAAACACAAAAGGCACAATGCCGAATCAAGAACAAGAAGACTGGCTCTTCCTACTGTCTATGTTTTGAACCATTCCTGTGACACTAGTTATAGATCCCGATGCTTCACTTCAGGTTTACTGTATCCCTCTGACCTTCTTATTGAAGATGGAACACAGAAATTGCATCGGAATTAAATATAAAAGGCACAATGCCGACTTAAGTACAAGAAGACTGACTCTTCATACTGTCTATGTTTTGTACTATTCCTGTGATACTAGTTATAGATTCCGATGCTTCACTTCAGCATTACTGTATCCCTCCGACCTTCGAATTGACGATGAAACACAGAAATTGCATCGGAATTAAATACAAGAAGGCACAATGCCGAATCAAGAACAAGAAGACTGGCTCTTCCTACTGTCTATGTTTTGAACCATTCCTGTGACAGTAGATATAGATCCCGATGCTTCACTTGAGGTTTACTGTATCCCTCTGACCGTCTTATTGACGATGAAACACAGAAATTGCATCGGAATTAAATACATAGGCACAATGCCGACTCAAGTACGAAAAAACTGGCTCTTCTTACTGTCTATGATTTGAACCATTCCTGTGACACTAGTTATAGATTCCGATGCTTCACTTCAGGTTTTCTGTATCCCTCTGACCTTATTATTGACGATGAAACACAGAAATTGCATCAGAATTAAATAGAAAAGACACAATGCCGACTTATCTACAAGAGAACTGACTATTCTTACTGTCTATGTTTTGAAGCATTCCCGTGACACTAGTTATAGATTCCGATGCTTCACTTCAGGTTTACTGTATCCCTCTGACCTCCTTATTGACGATGAAACACAGAAATTGCATCGGAATTAAATACAAAAGCACAAAGCCGACTTCAGTACAAGAGAACTGACTCTTCCTACTGTCTATGTTTTGAACCATTCCTGTGACACTAGTAATAGAATCCGATGCTACACTTCATGTTTACTGTATCCCTCAGCCCTTCTTATTGAAGATGAAACACATAAATTACATCGGAATTAAATACAAAAGGCACAATGCCGTCTTAAATACAAGAAAACTGACTCTTCTTACTGTCTATGTTTTGAACTATTCCTGTGACACTAGTTATAGATTCCGATGCTTCACGTCAGCTTTACTGTATAGCTCTGACCTTCTTATTGACGATGAAACACAGAAATTGCATCGGAATTAAACACAAAAGGCACAATGCCGAATCCAGAACAAGAAGACTGGCTCTTCCTACTATCTATGCTTTGAACCATTCCTGTGACACTAGTTATAGATCCCGATGATTCACTTCAGGTTTACTGTATCCCTCTGACCTTCTTATTGAAGATGAAACACAGAAATTGCATCGGAATTAAATACAAAAGGCACAATGCCGACTTAAGTACAAGAAGACTGACTCTTCATACTGTCTATGTTTTGTACTATTCCTGTGACACTAGTTATAGATTCCGATGCTTCACTTCAGGTTTACTGTATCCCTCTGACCTTCTTATTGACGATGAAACACAGAAATTGCATCGGAATGAAATACAAAAGGCACAATGCTGACTTAAGTACAAGATAACTGACTCTTCTTACTGTCCATGTTTTGAACCATTCCTGTGACACTAGTTATAGATTCCGATGCTTCACTTCAGGTTTACTGTATCCCTCTGACCTTCTTATTGACGATGAAACACAGACATTGCATCGGAATTAAATAAAAATGGCACAATGCCGACTTAAGTACAAGAAAACTAACTCTTATTACTGTCTATGTTTTGAACCATTCCTGTGACACTAGATATAGATTCCGATGCTTCACTTCAGGTTCACTGTATCCCTCTGACCTTCTTATTGACGGTGAAACACTGAAATTGCATCGGAATTAAATACAAAAGGCACAGAGCCGACTTACGTACAAGAAAACTGACTCTTCTTACTGTCTATGTTTTGAACCATTCCTGTGACACTAGTTATAGATTCCGATGCTTCACATCAGGTTTACTCTATGCCTCTGACCTTCTTATTGACGATGAAACACAGAAATTGCATCGGAATTAAATACAAAAGGCACAATGCCGACTTAAGTACAAGAAAACTGACTCTTCTAACTGTCTATGTTTTGAACCATTCCTGTGACACTAGTTATAGATTCCGATGCTTCACTTCAGGTTTACTGTATCCCTCTGACCTTCTTATTGACGATGAAACACAGAAATTGCATCGGAAATAAATACAAAAGGCACAATGCCAACTTAAGTACAAGATAACAGACTCTTCTTACTGTCTATCTTTTGAACCATTCATGTGACACTCGTTATAGATTCCGATGCTTTTCTTCGGGTTTACTGTATCCCTCTGACTTTCTTATTGACGATGAAACACAGAAATTGCTTCGAAATTAAATACAAAATGCACAAAGCCGACTTAGTAACAAGTTAACTGCCTCTTCTTCCTGTCTATGTTTTGAACCATTCCTGTGACACTAGTTATAGATTCCGATGCTTCACTTCAGGTTTACTGTATCCCTCTGACCATCTTATTGACGATGAAACACAGAAATTGCATCGGAATTAAATATAAAAGGCACAATGCCGACTTAAGTACAAGAAAAACTGACTCTTCTTACTGTCTATGTTTTCAACCATTCCTGTGACACTAGTTATAGATTCCGACGCTTCACTTCAGCTTTACTGTATCCCTCTGACCTTCTTATTCACGATGAAACACAGAAATTGCATCGGAGTTAAAAACAAAAGGCACAATGCCGACTTAAGTACAAGAAAACTGACTCTTCTTACTGTCTATGTTTTGAACCATTCCTGTGACACTAGTTATAGATTCCGATGCTTCACTTCAGGTTTACTGTATCCCTCTGACCGTCTTATTGACGATGAAACACAGAAATTGCATGGGAATTAAATAGAAAAGGCACAATGCCGCCTTAAGTAGAAGAAAACTGACTCTTTTTACTGTCTATGTTTTGAACCATTCCTGTGACACCAGTTATAGATTCCGATGCTTCACTTCAGGTTCACTGTATCCCTCTGACCTTCTTATTGACGATGAGACACTGAAATTGCATCGGAATTAATTACAAAAGGCACAAAGCCGACTTAAGTATAAGAAAACTGACTCTTCTTACTGTCTATGTTTTGATCCATTCCTGTGACACTAGTTATAGATTCCGATGCTTCACTTCAGGTTTACTGTATCGCTCTGACCTTCTAATTGACGATGAAACACAGAAATTGCATCGGAATTAAATACAAAAGGCACAATGCCGACTTAAGTACAAGAAAACTGACTCTTCTTACTGTCTATGTTTTGAACCATTCATGTAACACTAGTTACAGATTCCGATGCTTCACTGCAGGTTTACTGTATCCCTCTGACCTTCTTATTGACGATGAACCACAGAAATAGCATTGGAATTATATACAAAATGCACAATGCCGGCTTAAGTACAAGAAAACTGACTCTTTTTACTGTCTATGATGTGAACAATTCCTGTGACACTAGTTATAGATTCCGATGCTTCACTTCAGGTTTACTGTATCCTTCTGACCTTCTTATTGACGATGAAACACAGAAATTGCATCGGAATTAAATACGAAAGGCACAATGCCGACTTAAGTACAAGAAAACTGACTATTCTTGCTCTCTATGCTTTGAACCATTCCTGTGACACTAGTTATAGATTCCGATGCTTCACATCAGGTTCACTGTATCCCTCTGACCTTCTTATTGACGATGAAACCCTGAAATTGCATCGGAATTAAATACAAAAGGCACAAAGCCGACGTAAGTATATGAAAACTGATTTTTCTTACTGTCTATGTTTTGAACAATTCCTGTGACACTAGTTATAGATTCCGATGCTTCAGTTCAGGTTTACTGTATGCCTCTGACCTTCTTATTGACGATGAAACACAGAAATTGCATCGGAATTAAATACAAAAGGCACAATGCCGACTTAAGTACAAGAAAACTGACTCTTCTTACTGTCTATGCTTTGAACCATTCCTGTAACACTAGTTATAGATTCCGATGCTTCACTTCAGGTTCACTGTATCCCTCTGACCTTCTTATTGACGGTGAAACACTGAAATTGCATCGGAATTATATACAAAAGGCACAATGCCAACTTAAGTACAAGATAACAGACTCTTCTTACTGTCTATCTTTTGAACCATTCATGTGACACTCGTTATAGATTCCGATGCTTTTCTTCAGGTTTACTGTATCCCTCTCACTTTCTTATTGACGATGAAACGCAGAAATTGCTTCGAAATTAAATACAAAATACACAAAGCCGACTTAAGAACAAGTTAACTGCCTCTTCTTCCTGTCTATGTTTTGAACCATTCCTGTGACACTAGTTATAGATTCCGATGCTTCACTTCAGGTTTACTGTATCCCTCTGACCATCTTATTGACGATGAAACACAGAAATTGCATCGGAATTAAATATAAAAGGCACAATGCCGACTTAAGTACAAGAAAAACTAACTCTTCTTACTGTCTATGTTTTCAACCGTTCCTGTGACACTAGTTATAGATTCCGACGCTTCACTTCAGCTTTACTGTATCCCTCTGACCTTCTTATTCACGATGAAACACAGAATTTGCATCGGAATTAAAAACAAAAGGCACAATGCCCACTTAAGTACAAGAAAACTGACTCTTCTTACTGTCTATGTTTTGAACCATTCCTGTGACACTAGTTAGAGATTCAGATGCTTCACTCCAGGTTTACTGTATCCCTCTGACCTTCTTATTGACGATGAAACACAGAAATTGCATCGGAATTAAATATAAAAGGCACAATGCCGACTTAAGTACAAGAAAAACTAACTCTTCTTACTGTCTATGTTTTCAACCGTTCCTGTGACACTAGTTATAGATTCCGATGCTTCACTTCAGGTTTACTGTATCCCTCTGACCATCTTATTGACGATGAAACACAGAAATTGCATCGGAATTAAATATAAAAGGCACAATGCCGACTTAAGTACAAGAAAAACTAACTCTTCTTGCTGTCTATGTTTTCAACCGTTCCTGTGACACTAGTTATAGATTCCGACGCTTCACTTCAGCTTTACTGTATCCCTCTGACCTTCTTATTCACGATGAAACACAGAATTTGCATCGGAATTAAAAACAAAAGGCACAATGCCCACTTAAGTACAAGAAAACTGACTCTTTTTACTGTCTATGTTTTGAACCATTCCTGTGACACCAGTTATAGATTCCGATGCTTCACTTCAGGTTTACTGTATCCCTCTGACCTTCTCATTGACGATGAAACACAGAAATTGCATCGTAATTAAATACGAAAGGCACAATGCCGACTTAAGTACAAGAAAACTAACTCTTCTTACTGTCTATGCTTTGAACCATTCCTGTGACACTAGTTATAGATTCCGATGCTTCACTTCAGGTTCACTGTATCCCTCTGACCTTCCTATTGACGATGAGACACTGAAATTGCATCGGAATTAATTACAAAAGGCAGAAAGCCGACTTATGTATAAGAAAACTGACTCTTCTTACGGTCTATGTTTTGATCCATTCCTGTGACACCAGTTATAGATTCCGATGCTTCACTTCAGGTTTACTGTATCCCTCTGACCTTCTTATTGACGATGAAACACAGAAATAGCATTGGAATTATATACAAAAGGCACAATGCCGACTTAAGTACAAGAAAACTGAGTCTTCTTACTGTCTATGATGTGAACAATTCCTGTGACACTAGTTGTAGATTCCGATGCTTCACTTCAGGTTTACTGTATCCCTCTGACCTTCTTATTGACGATGAAACACAGAAATTGCATCGGAATTAAATACGAAAGGCACAATGCCGACTTAAGTACAAGAAAACTGACTATTCTTACTGTCTATGCTTTGAACCATTCCTGTGACACTAGTTATAGATTCCGATGCTTCACATCAGGTTCACTGTATCCCTCTGACCTTCTTATTGACGATGAAACCCTGAAATTGCATCGGAATTAAATACAAAAGGCACAAAGCCGACATAAGTATATGAAAACTGATTTTTCTTACTGTCTATGTTTTGAACAATTCCTGTGACACTAGTTATAGATTCCGATGCGTCAGTTCAGGTTTACTGTATGCCTCTGACCTTCTTATTGACGATGAAACACAGAAATTGCATCGGAATTAAATACAAAAGGCACAATGCCGACTTAAGTACTAGAAAACAGACTCTTCTTACTGTCTATATTTTGAACCATTCCTGTGACACTAGTTATAGATTCCGATGCTTCACTTCAGGTTTACTGTATCCCTCTGACCTTCTTATTGACGATGAAACACAGACATTGCATCGGAATTAAATACGAAAGGCACAATGCCGACTTAAGTACAAGAAAACTGACTCTTCTTACTGTCTATGCTTTGAACCATTCCTGTAACACTAGTTATAGATTCCGATGCTTCACTTCAGGTTCACTGTATCCCTCTGACCATCTTATTGACGATGAAACACTGAAATTGCATCGGAATTAAATACAAAAGGCACAAAGATGACTTAAGTATAAGAAAACTGACTCTTCTTACTGTCTATGTTTTGAACCATTCCTGTGACACTAGTTGTAGATTCCGATACTTCGCTTCAGGTTTACTGTAAGCCTCTGACCTTCTTATTGACGATGAAACACAGAAATTGCATCGGAATTAAATACAAAAGGCACAATGTCAACTTTAGTACAAGAAACTGACTCTTCTTACTGTCTATGTTTTGAACCATTCATGTGACACTAGTTATAGATTCCAATGCTTCACTGCAGGTTTACTGTATCCCTCTGACCTACTTATTGACGATGAAACACAGAAATTCCATCGGAATTAAATACAAAAGGCACAATGCCGGCTTAAATACAAGAAAACTGACTCTTCTTACTGTCTATGCTTTGAACAATTCCTGTGACACTAGTTATAGATTCCGATGCTTCACTTCAGGTTTAACATACCCCTCCGACCTTCTTATTGACGATGAAACACAGAAATTGCATCGGGTTAAATCCAAAAGGCACAATGCCGCCTTAAGTACAAAAAAACTGATCCTCTTACTGCCTATGTTTTGAACCAATCCTGTGACACTTGTTATAGAATGCGATGCTTCACTTCAGGTTCACTAAATCCCTCAGACCTTCTTATTGACGATGAAATACTGAAATTACATCAGACTTAAATAAAGAGGCACAATGGCGACTTAAGTACAAGTAAACTGACTAATCCTACTGTCTATGTATTGAACCATTCCTGTGACACTAGTTATAGAGTCCGATGCTTCACTTCAAGTTTACTGTATGCCTCTGACCTTCTTATTGACGATGAAACACAGAAATTGCATCGGAATTAAAACCAAAAGGCACAATGCCGACTTAAGCACAAGAAAACTTACTCTTCATACTGTCTATGTTTTGAACCATTCCTGTGACACTGATTATAGATTCCGATGCTTCACTTCAGGTTTACTGTATCGCTCTGACCTCCTAATTGACGATGAAACACAGAAATTGCATCGGATTAAGTACAAAAGGCACAATGCCGACTTAAGTACAAGAAAACTGACCTTCTTACTGTCTATGTTTTGAATCATTCCTGTGGCACTAGTTATAGAATCAGATGTTTCACTTCAGGTTCACTGTATCCCTCTGACCTTCTTATTGTCGACGAAACACTGAAATTGATTCGGAATTAAATACAAAAGGCACAATGCCGACTTAAGTACAAGAAAACTGACTCTTATTACTGTCTATGTCTTGACCCATTAATGAGACACTAGTTATAGATTCCGATGCTTCACTTCAGGTTTACTGTATCCCTCTGACCTTCTTATTGACGATGAAACAGAGAAATTGCATCGGAATTAAATACAAAAGGCACAATGCCGACATAAGTACAAGAAAACTGACTCTTCTTACTGTCTATGTTTTGAACAATACCTGTGACACTAGATATAGATTCCGATGCTTCACTTCAGGTTTACTGTATACCTCTGACCTTCTTATTACCGATGAAACACAGAAATTGCATCGGAATTAAATACAAAAGGCACAATGTCAACTTTAGTACAAGAAAACAGACTCTTTTTACTGTCTATGTTTTGAACAATTTCTGTGACACTAGTTATAGATTCCGATGCTTCACTTCAGGTTTACCGTATCCGTCCGACCTTCTTATTGACGATAAAACACAGAAATTGCATCGGATTAAATACAAAAGGCACAATGCCGACTTAAGTACAAGAAAACTGATCCTCTTACTGTTTATGCTTTGAACCATTCCTGTGACACTAGTTATAGAATCCGATGCTTCACTTCAGGTTCACTAAATCCCTCTGACCTCCTTATTGACGATGAAATACTGAAATTGCATCGGACTTATATACAAGAGGCACAATGCCGACTTAAGTACAAGTAAACTGACTCTTCTTGCTGTCTATGTATTGAACCATTCCTGTGACACTAGTTATAGATTTCGATGCTTCACTTCAGGTTTACTGTATGCCTCTGACCTTCTTATTGATGATGAAACACAGAAATTTCATCGGAATTAGATATACAAAAAGCACAATGCCGACTTAGGTACAAGAAAACTTACTCTTCATACTGTCTATGTTTTGAACCATTCCTGTGACACTAATTATAGTTTCCGATGCTTCACTTCAGGTTTATTGTATCCCTATGACCTTCTTATTGACGATGAAACACAGAAATTGCATCGGAATTAAATACAACAGGTACAATGCCGACTTAAGTACAAGAAAACAGACTCTTCTTACTGTCTATATTTTGAACCATTCCTGTGACACTAGTTATAGATTCCGATGCTTCACTTCAGGTTTACTGTATCCCTCTGACCTTCTTATTGACGATGAAACACAGACATTGCATCGGAATTAAATACGAAAGGCACAATGCCGACTTAAGTACAAGAAAACTGACTCTTCTTACTGTCTATGCTTTGAACCATTCCTGTAACACTAGTTATAGATTCCGATGCTTCACTTCAGGTTCACTGTATCCCTCAGACCATCTTATTGACGATGAAACACTGAAATTGCATCGGAATTAAATACAAAAGGCACAAAGATGACTTAAGTATAAGAAAACTGACTCTTCTTACTGTCTATGTTTTGAACCATTCCTGTGACACTAGTTGTAGATTCCGATACTTCGCTTCAGGATTACTGTAAGCCTCTGACCTTCTTATTGACGATGAAACACAGAAATTGCATCGGAATTAAATACAAAAGGCACAATGCCGACTTAAGTACAAGAAAACAGACTCTTCTTACTGTCTATATTTTGAACCATTCATGTGACACTAGTTATAGATTCCGATGCTTCACTTCAGGTTTACTGTATCCCTCTGACCATCTTATTGACGATGAAACACAGAAATTGCATCGGAATTAAATATAAAAGGCACAATGCCGACTTAAGTACAAGAAAAACTAACTCTTCTTACTGTCTATGTTTTCAACCGTTCCTGTGACACTAGTTATAGATTCCGACGCTTCACTTCAGCTTTACTGTATCCCTCTGACCTTCTTATTCACGATGAAACACAGAATTTGCATCGGAATTAAAAACAAAAGGCACAATGCCCACTTAAGTACAAGAAAACTGACTCTTCTTACTGTCTATGTTTTGAACCATTCCTGTGACACTAGTTAGAGATTCAGATGCTTCACTCCAGGTTTACTGTATCCCTCTGACCTTCTTATTGACGATGAAACACAGAAATTGCATCGGAATTAAATATAAAAGGCACAATGCCGACTTAAGTACAAGAAAAACTAACTCTTCTTACTGTCTATGTTTTCAACCGTTCCTGTGACACTAGTTATAGATTCCGATGCTTCACTTCAGGTTTACTGTATCCCTCTGACCATCTTATTGACGATGAAACACAGAAATTGCATCGGAATTAAATATAAAAGGCACAATGCCGACTTAAGTACAAGAAAAACTAACTCTTCTTACTGTCTATGTTTTCAACCGTTCCTGTGACACTAGTTATAGATTCCGACGCTTCACTTCAGCTTTACTGTATCCCTCTGACCTTCTTATTCACGATGAAACACAGAATTTGCATCGGAATTAAAAACAAAAGGCACAATGCCCACTTAAGTACAAGAAAACTGACTCTTTTTACTGTCTATGTTTTGAACCATTCCTGTGACACCAGTTATAGATTCCGATGCTTCACTTCAGGTTTACTGTATCCCTCTGACCTTCTCATTGACGATGAAACACAGAAATTGCATCGTAATTAAATACGAAAGGCACAATGCCGACTTAAGTACAAGAAAACTAACTCTTCTTACTGTCTATGCTTTGAACCATTCCTGTGACACTAGTTATAGATTCCGATGCTTCACTTCAGGTTCACTGTATCCCTCTGACCTTCCTATTGACGATGAGACACTGAAATTGCATCGGAATTAATTACAAAAGGCAGAAAGCCGACTTATGTATAAGAAAACTGACTCTTCTTACGGTCTATGTTTTGATCCATTCCTGTGACACCAGTTATAGATTCCGATGCTTCACTTCAGGTTTACTGTATCCCTCTGACCTTCTTATTGACGATGAAACACAGAAATAGCATTGGAATTATATACAAAAGGCACAATGCCGACTTAAGTACAAGAAAACTGAGTCTTCTTACTGTCTATGATGTGAACAATTCCTGTGACACTAGTTGTAGATTCCGATGCTTCACTTCAGGTTTACTGTATCCCTCTGACCTTCTTATTGACGATGAAACACAGAAATTGCATCGGAATTAAATACGAAAGGGCCAATGCCGACTTAAGTACAAGAAAACTGACTATTCTTACTGTCTATGCTTTGAACCATTCCTGTGACGCTAGTTATAGATTCCGATGCTTCACATCAGGTTCACTGTATCCCTCTGACCTTCTTATTGACGATGAAACCCTGAAATTGCATCGGAATTAAATACAAAAGGCACAAAGCCGACATAAGTATATGAAAACTGATTTTTCTTACTGTCTATGTTTTGAACAATTCCTGTGACACTAGTTATAGATTCCGATGCATCAGTTCAGGTTTACTGTATGCCTCTGACCTTCTTATTGACGATGAAACACAGAAATTGCATCGGAATTAAATACAAAAGGCACAATGCCGACTTAAGTACAAGAAAACAGACTCTTCTTACTGTCTATATTTTGAACCATTCCTGTGACACTAGTTATAGATTCCGATGCTTC
This sequence comes from Schistocerca serialis cubense, assembly GCF_023864345.2. Lineage (NCBI taxonomy): Eukaryota > Metazoa > Arthropoda > Insecta > Orthoptera > Acrididae > Schistocerca > Schistocerca serialis. Next base: position 21,873,018 of record NC_064643.1, read on the forward strand.
ACTTCAGGTTTACTGTATCCCTCTGACCTTCTTATTGACGATGAAACACAGACATTGCATCGGAATTAAATACGAAAGGCACAATGCCGACTTAAGTACAAGAAAACTGACTCTTCTTACTGTCTATGCTTTGAACCATTCCTGTAACACTAGTTATAGATTCCGATGCTTCACTTCAGGTTCACTGTATCCCTCTGACCATCTTATTGACGATGAAACACTGAAATTGCATCGGAATTAAATACAAAAGGCACAAAGATGACTTAAGTATAAGAAAACTGACTCTTCTTACTGTCTATGTTTTGAACCATTCCTGTGACACTAGTTGTAGATTCCGATACTTCGCTTCAGGTTTACTGTAAGCCTCTGACCTTCTTATTGACGATGAAACACAGAAATTGCATCGGAATTAAATACAAAAGGCACAATGTCAACTTTAGTACAAGAAACTGACTCTTCTTACTGTCTATGTTTCGAACCATTCATGTGACACTAGTTATAGATTCCAATGCTTCACTGCAGGTTTACTGTATCCCTCTGACCTACTTATTGACGATGAAACACAGAAATTCCATCGGAATTAAATACAAAAGGCACAATGCCGGCTTAAATACAAGAAAACTGACTCTTCTTACTGTCTATGCTTTGAACAATTCCTGTGACACTAGTTATAGATTCCGATGCTTCACTTCAGGTTTAACGTACCCCTCCGACCTTCTTATTGACGATGAAACACAGAAATTGCATCGGGTTAAATCCAAAAGGCACAATGCCGCCTTAAGTACAAAAAAACTGATCCTCTTACTGCCTATGTTTTGAACCAATCCTGTGACACTTGTTATAGAATGCGATGCTTCACTTCAGGTTCACTAAATCCCTCAGACCTTCTTATTGACGATGAAATACTGAAATTACATCAGACTTAAATAAAGAGGCACAATGGCGACTTAAGTACAAGTAAACTGACTAATCCTACTGTCTATGTATTGAACCATTCCTGTGACACTAGTTATAGAGTCCGATGCTTCACTTCAAGTTTACTGTATGCCTCTGACCTTCTTATTGACGATGAAACACAGAAATTGCATCGGAATTAAAACCAAAAGGCACAATGCCGACTTAAGCACAAGAAAACTTACTCTTCATACTGTCTATGTTTTGAACCATTCCTGTGACACTGATTATAGATTCCGATGCTTCACTTCAGGTTTACTGTATCGCTCTGACCTCCTAATTGACGATGAAACACAGAAATTGCATCGGATTAAGTACAAAAGGCACAATGCCGACTTAAGTACAAGAAAACTGACCTTCTTACTGTCTATGTTTTGAATCATTCCTGTGGCACTAGTTATAGAATCAGATGTTTCACTTCAGGTTCACTGTATCCCTCTGACCTTCTTATTGTCGACGAAACACTGAAATTGATTCGGAATTAAATACAAAAGGCACAATGCCGACTTAAGTACAAGAAAACTGACTCTTATTACTGTCTATGTCTTGACCCATTAATGAGACACTAGTTATAGATTCCGATGCTTCACTTCAGGTTTACTGTATCCCTCTGACCTTCTTATTGACGATGAAACAGAGAAATTGCATCGGAATTAAATACAAAAGGCACAATGCCGACATAAGTACAAGAAAACTGACTCTTCTTACTGTCTATGTTTTGAACAATACCTGTGACACTAGATATAGATTCCGATGCTTCACTTCAGGTTTACTGTATACCTCTGACCTTCTTATTACCGATGAAACACAGAAATTGCATCGGAAATTAATACAAAAGGCACAATGTCAACTTTAGTACAAGAAAACAGACTCTTTTTACTGTCTATGTTTTGAACAATTTCTGTGACACTAGTTATAGATTCCGATGCTTCACTTCAGGTTTACCGTATCCGTCCGACCTTCTTATTGACGATAAAACACAGAAATTGCATCGGATTAAATACAAAAGGCACAATGCCGACTTAAGTACAAGAAAACTGATCCTCTTACTGTTTATGCTTTGAACCATTCCTGTGACACTAGTTATAGAATCCGATGCTTCACTTCAGGTTCACTAAATCCCTCTGACCTCCTTATTGACGATGAAATACTGAAATTGCATCGGACTTATATACAAGAGGCACAATGCCGACTTAAGTACAAGTAAACTGACTCTTCTTGCTGTCTATGTATTGAACCATTCCTGTGACACTAGTTATAGATTTCGATGCTTCACTTCAGGTTTACTGTATGCCTCTGACCTTCTTATTGATGATGAAACACAGAAATTGCATCGGAATTAGATATACAAAAAGCACAATGCCGACTTAGGTACAAGAAAACTTACTCTTCATACTGTCTATGTTTTGAACCATTCCTTGTGACACTAATTATAGTTTCCGATGCTTCACTTCAGGTTTATTGTATCCCTATGACCTTCTTATTGACGATGAAACACAGAAATTGCATCGGAATTAAATACAACAGGTACAATGCCGACTTAAGTACAAGAAAACAGACTCTTCTTACTGTCTATATTTTGAACCATTCCTGTGACACTAGTTATAGATTCCGATGCTTCACTTCAGGTTTACTGTATCCCTCTGACCTTCTTATTGACGATGAAACACAGACATTGCATCGGAATTAAATACGAAAGGCACAATGCCGACTTAAGTACAAGAAAACTGACTCTTCTTACTGTCTATGCTTTGAACCATTCCTGTAACACTAGTTATAGATTCCGATGCTTCACTTCAGGTTCACTGTATCCCTCTGACCATCTTATTGACGATGAAACACTGAAATTGCATCGGAATTAAATACAAAAGGCACAAAGATGACTTAAGTATAAGAAAACTGACTCTTCTTACTGTCTATGTTTTGAACCATTCCTGTGACACTAGTTGTAGATTCCGATACTTCGCTTCAGGATTACTGTAAGCCTCTGACCTTCTTATTGACGATGAAACACAGAAATTGCATCGGAATTAAATACAAAACGCACAATGTCAACTTTAGTACAAGAAACTGACTCTTCTTACTGTCTATGTTTTGAACCATTCATGTGACACTAGTTATAGATTCCGATGCTTCACTGCAGGTTTACTGTATCCCTCTGACCTACTTATTGACGATGAAACACAGAAATTCCATCGGAATTAAATACAAAAGGCACAATGCCGGCTTAAATACAAGAAAACTGACTCTTCTTACTGTCTATGCTTTGAACAATTCCTGTGACACAAGTTATAGATTCCGATGCTTCACTTCAGGTTTAACGTACCCCTCCGACCTTCTTATTGACGATGAAACACAGAAATTGCATCGGGTTAAATCCAAAAGGCACAATGCCGACTTAAGTACAAAAAAACTGATCCTCTTACTGCCTATGTTTTGAACCAATCCTGTGACACTTGTTATAGAATGCGATGCTTCACTTCAGGTTCACTAAATCCCTCAGACCTTCTTATTGACGATGAAATACTGAAATTACATCAGACTTAAATAAAGAGGCACAATGGCGACTTAAGTACAAGTAAACTGACTAATCCTACTGTCTATGTATTGAACCATTCCTGTGACACTAGTTATAGAGTCCGATGCTTCACTTCAAGTTTACTGTATGCCTCTGACCTTCTTATTGACGATGAAACACAGAAATTGCATCGGAATTAAAACCAAAAGGCACAATGCCGACTTAAGTACAAGATAATTGACACTTCTTACTGTCTGTGTTTTGAACCATTCCTGTGACACTAGTTAAAAATTCCGATGCTTCACTTCATTTTTACTGTATCCCTATGACCTTCTTATTGACGATGAAACACAGCAATTGCATCGGAATGAAATATAAAATGCACAATGCCGACTTAAGTGCAAGAAAACTCACTCTTCTTACTGTCTATGATTTGAACCATTCATGTGACACTAGTTATAGATTCCGATGCTTCACTGCAGGTTTACTGTATCGCTCTGACCTCCTAATTGACGATGAAACACAGAAATTGCATCGGATTAAGTACAAAAGGCACAATGCCGACTTAAGTACAAGAAAACTGACCTTCTTACTGTCTATGTTTTGAATCATTCCTGTGGCACTAGTTATAGAATCAGATGTTTCACTTCAGGTTTACTGTATCCCTCTGACCTTCTTATTGTCGACGAAACACTGAAATTGCTTCGGAATTAAATACAAAAGGCACAATGCCGACTTAAGTACAAGAAAACTGACTTTTATTACTGTCTATGTCTTGACCCATTAATGAGACACTAGTTATAGATTCCGATGCTTCACTTCAGGTTTACTGTATCCCTCTGACCTTCTTATTGACGATGAAACACAGAAATTGCATCGGAATTAAATACAAAAGGCACAATGCCGACATAAGTACAAGAAAACTGACTCTTCTTACTGTCTATGTTTTGAACAATACCTGTGACACTAGATATAGATTCCGATGCTTCACTTCAGGTTTACTGTATACCTCTGACCTTCTTATTACCGATGAAACACAGAAATTTCATCGGAATTAAATACAAAAGGCACAATGTCACATTTAGTACAAGAAAACAGACTCTTCTTACTGTCTATGTTTTGAACAATTTCTGTGACACTAGTTATAGATTCCGATGCTTCACTTCAGGTTTACCGTATCCCTCCGACCTTCTTATTGACGATGAAACACAGAAATTGCATCGGATTAAATACAAAAGGCACAATGCCGACTTAAGTACAAGAAAACTGATCCTCTTACTGTTTATGTTTTGAACCATTCCTGTGACACTAGTTATAGAATCCGATGCTTCACTTCAGGTTCACTAAATCCCTCTGACCTCCTTATTGACGATGAAATACTGAAATTGCATCGGACTTATATACAAGAGGCACAATGCCGACTTAAGTGCAAGTAAACTGACTCTTCTTGCTGTCTATGTATTGAACCATTCCTGTGACACTAGTTATGGATTTCGATGCTTCACTTCAGGTTTACTGTATGCCTCTGACCTTCTTATTGATGATGAAACACAGAAATTGCATCGGAATTAGATATACAAAAAGCACAATGCCGACTTAGGTACAAGAAAACTTACTCTTCATACTGTCTATGTTTTGAACCATTCCTGTGACACTAATTATAGTTTCCGATGCTTCACTTCAGGTTTATTGTATCCCTCTGACCTTCTTATTGACGATGAAACACAGAAATTGCATCGGAATTAAATACAACAGGTACAATGCCGACTTAAGTACAAGAAAACTGACTCTTCTTACTGTCTATATTTTGAACCATTCATGTGACACTCGTTATAGATTACGATGCTTTACTTCAGGTTTACTGTATCCCTCTGACCTTCTTCTTGACGATGAAACACAGAAATTGCTTCGGTATTAAATACAAAAGGCACAATGCCGACTTAGGTACAAGATAATTGTCACTTCTTACTGTCTGTGTTTTGAACCATTCCTGTGGCACTAGTTAAAAATTCCGATGCTTCACTTCATTTTTACTGTATCCCTCTGACCTTCTTATTGACGATGAAACACAGCAATTGCATCGGAATGAAATATAAAAGGCACAATGCCGACTTAAGTGCAAGAAAACTGACTCTTCTTAATGTCTATGTTTGAACCATTCCTGTGACACTAGTTATAGATTCCGATGCTTCACTTCAGGTTTACTGTATCCCTCTGACCTTGTTATTGACGATGAAACACGGAAATTGATCGGAATTAAATACAAAAAGCACAATTCCGACTAAAGTACAAGAAAACTGACTCGTCTTACTGTCTATGTTTTGAACCATTCCTGTGACACTAGTTATAGATTCCGATGCTTCACTTCAATTTCACTGTATCCCTCTGACCTTCTTATTGACGATGAAACCCTGAAATTGCATCGGAATTAAATACAAAAGGCACAATGCCGTCTTAAGTACAAGAAAACTGACTCTTCTTACTGTCTACGTTTTGAACCATTCCTATGACACTAGTTATAGATTCCGATGCTTCACCTCAGGTTTACTGTATGCCTCAGACCTTCTTACTGACGATGAAACAGAGAAATTGCATCGGAATTAAATACAAAAGGCACAACGCCGACTTAAGTACAAGAAAACTGACTCTTCTTACTGTCTATGTTTTGAAACATTCCTGTGACACTAGTTATAGATTCCGATGCTTCACTTCATGTTTACTGTATCCCTCTGACCCTCTTATTCACGATGAAACACAGAAATTGCATCGGAATTTAATACAAAAGGCACAATGCCGACTTAAGTACAAGAAAAGTGCCTCTTCTTACTGTCTATGTTTTCAATCATTCATGTGAACACTAGTTATAGATTCCGATGCTTTACTCTAGATTTACTGTATCCCTCTGACCTCCTTATTGACGATGATACAAAGAAATTGCTTCGGAATTAATTACAAAAGGCGCAATGAAGACTTAAGTACAAGAAAACTGACTCTTCTTACTGTCTATGTTTTGAACCATTCCTGTGACACTAGATATCGATTCCGATGCTTCACTTTAGGTTTACTGTATCCCTCTGACCTTCTTATTGACGATGAAACACAGAAATTGCATCGGAATTAAATACAAAGGGCGCAATGCGGACTTAAGTACAAGAAACCTGACTCTTCTTACTGTCTATGTTTTGAACCATTCCTGTGACACTAGTTATAGATTCCGATGCTTCACTTCAGGTTCACTGTATCCCTCTGACCTGCGTATTGACGATGAAACACTGAAATTGCATCGGAATTAAATACAAAAGGCACAATGCCGTCTTAAGTACAAGAAAACTGACTCTTCGTACAGTCTATGTTTTGAAACAGTCCTGTGACACTAGTTATAGATTCCGATGCTTCACTTCAGGTTTACTGTATGCTCAGACCTTCTTATTGACGATGAATCACAGAAATTGCATCGGAATTAAATACTAAAGGCACAACGCCGACTTAAGTACAAGAAAACTGACTCTTCTTACTGTCTATGTTTTGAACCATTCCTGCGACACTAGTTATATATTCCAATGCTTCACTTCATGTTTACTGTATCCCTCTGACCCTCTAATTCACGATGAAACACAGAAATTGCATCGGAATTTAATACAAAAGGCACAATGCCGACTTAAGTACGAGAAAACTGACTCTTCTTACTGTCTATGTTTTCGACCATTCCTGCGACACTAGATATAGATTCCGATGCTTCACTTTAGGTTTACTGTATCCCTCCGACCTTCTTATTGACGATGATACACAGAAAATGCATCGGAATTAAATACAAACGCACAATGCAGATTCAGTACAAGAAAACTGACTTCTCTTACTGTCTATGTTTTGAACCATTCCTGTGACACTAGATATATATTCCAATGCTTCACTTCATGTTTACTGTATCCCTCTGACCCTCTTATTCACGATGAAACACAGAAATTGCATCGGAATTTAATACAAAAGGCACAATGCCGACTTAAGTACGAGAGAACTGACTCTTCTTACTGACTATGTTTTCAAACATACCTGTGACACTAGATATAGATTCCGATGCTTCACTTTAGGTTTACTGTATCCCTCTGACCTTCTTATTGACGATGAAACACAGAAAATGCATCGGAATTAAATAAAAACGCACAATGCAGACTTCAGTACAAGAAAACTGACTTTTCTTACTGTCTAAGTTTGAACCATTCCTGTGACACTAGTTATAGATTCCGATGCTTCACTTCAGGTTTACTGTATCCCTCTGACCTTGTTATTGACGATGAAACACAGAAATTGCATCGGAATTAAATACAAAAGGCACAATGCCGACTTAAGTACAAGAAAACTGACTCTTCTTACTGTCTATGTTTGAACCATTCCTGTGACACTAGTTATAGATTCCGATGCTTCCCTTCAGGTTTACTGTATCCCTCTGACCTTCTTATTGACGATGAACACAGAAATTGCATCGGAATTAAATACAAAAGGCACAACGCCGACTTAAGTACAAGAAAACTGACTTTTCTTACTGTCTATGTTTTGAACCATTCCTGTTACACTAGTTATAGATTCCGATGCCTCACTTCATGTTTACTGTATCCCTCTGACCCTCGTATTCACGATGAAACACAGAAATTGCATCGGAATTTAATACAAAAGGCACAATGCCGACTTAAGTACAAGAAAACTGACTCTTCTTGCTGTCTATGTTTTCAACCATTCATGTGACACTAGTTATGGATTCCGATGCTTTACTCCAGGTTTACTGTATCCCTGTAACCTCCTTATTGACGATGATACAAAGAAATTGCTTCGGAATTAAATACAAAAGGCACAATGCCGATTTAAGTACAAGAAAACTGACTCTTCTTACTGTCTATGTTTTGAACCATTCCTGTGACACTAGATACAGTTTCCGATGCTTCACGTTAGGTTTACTGTATCCCTCTGACCTTCTTATTGACGATGAATCCCTGAAATTGCATCGGGATTAAATACATAAAGCACAATGCAGACCTCAGTACAAGAGAACTGACTCCACTTACCGTCTATGTTTTGAACCATTCCTGTGACACTAGTTATATAATCCGATGCTTCACTTCAGGTTTACTGTATCCCTCTGACCTTCTTATTGACGATGAACACAGAAATTGCCTCGGAATTAAATACCAAAGGCACAATGCCGACTTAAGTACAAGAAAACTGACTCTTCTTACTATCAAAGATTTGAACCATTACTGTGACACTAGTTATAGATTCCGATGCTTCACTTCAGGTTTACTGTATCCCTCTGACCTTGTTATTGACGATGAAACACAGAAATTGCATCGGAATTAAATACAAAAAGCACAATGCCGACTTAAGTACAAGTAAACTGACTCTTCTTACTGTCTATGTTTGAACCATTCCTGTGACACTAGTTATAGATTCCGATGCTTCCCTTCAGGTTTACTGTATCGCTCTGACCTTCTTCTTGTCGATGAAACACAGAAATTGCATCGGAATTAAATTCAAAAGGCACAATGCCGACTTAAGTACAAGAAAACTGACTCTTCTTACTGTCTATGATTTGAACCATTCCTGTGACACTAGTTATAGATTCTGCTGCTTCACTTCAGATTTACTGTATGCCTCTGACCTTCTTATTGACGATGAAACACAGAAATTGCATCGGAATTTAATACAAAAGGCACAATGCCGACTTTAGTACAAGAAAACTGTCTCTTCTTACTGTCTATGCTTTGAACCATTCCTGTGACACTAGGAATAGATTCTGATGCTTCACTTAAGGTTTACTGTATCCCTCTGACCTTCTTATTGACGATGAAACACAGAAATTGCATCGGAATTAAATTTAAAAGGCACAACGCCGACTTAAGTACAAGAAAACTGACTCTTCTTACTGTCTATGATTGAACCATTCCTGTGACACTAGTTATAGATTCCGATGCTTCACTTCAGGTTTGCTGTATCCCTCTGACCTTCTTATTGACGATGAAACCTAGAAATTGCATCGGAATTAAATACAAAAGGCACAATGCCGACTTAAGTACAAGAAAACTGACTCTTCTTACTGTCTATGTTATGAACCATTCCTGTGACAGTAGTTATAGATTACGATGCTTCACTTCAGGTTTACTGTATCCCTCTGACCTTGTTATTGACGATGAAACATAGAAATTGCATCGGAATGAAATACAAAAAGCACAATGCCGACTTAAGTACAAGAAAACTGACTCTTCTTACTGTCTATGATTTGAACCATTCCTGTGACACTAGTTATAGATTCCGATGCTTCACTTCAGGTTTACTGTATCCATCAGACCTTCTTATTGACGATGAAACTCAGAAATTGCATCGGAATTAAATGAAAGAGGCACAATGCCGACTTATGTGCAAGAAAACTGAGTCATCTTACTGTCTATGTTTGCACCATTCATGTGACACTAGTTATAGATTCCGATGCGTCACTTCAGGTTTACTGTATCCCTCTGACCTTCTTATTGACGATGAAATACAGAAATTGCATCGGAATTATATACAAAAGGCACAATGCCGACTTAAGTACAAGAAAACAGACTCTTCTTACTGTCTATGATTGATCAATTCCTGTGACACTAGTTATAGATTCCGATGCTTCACTTCAGGTTTACTGTATCCCTCTGACCTTCTTATTGACGATGAAACACAGAAATTTCATGGGAATTAAATACAAAAGGCGCAATGCCGACTTAATTACATGAAAACTGACTCCCCTTACTGTCTATGTTTTGAACCATTCCTGTGACACTAGTTATAGATTCCGACGCTTCACTTCAGCTTTACTGTATCCCTCTGACCTTCTTATTGACGATGAAACACTGAAATTGCATCGGAATTAAATACAAAAGCCACAACGCCGACTTGAGTACAAGAAAACTGACCCTTCTTACTGTCTATGTTTTGAACCATTCCTGTGACACTAGTTATAGATTCCGATGCTTCACTTCAGGTAAACCGTATCCCTCTGACCTTCTTATTGACGATGAAACACAGAAATTGCATCGGAATTAAATACAAAAGGCACAATGCCGACTTAAGGACAAGTTAACTGACTCTTCCTTCTGTCAATGTTTGAAACACTCATGTGACACTAGTTATAGATTCCGATGCTTCACTTCAGGTTTACTGTATCCCTCTGACCTTCTTATTGACGATGAAACACAGAAATTGCATCGGAATTAAATTCAAAAGGCACAATGCCGACTTCAGTACAAGAAAACTGACTCTTCTTGCTGTCTATGTTTTGAACCATTCCTGTGACACTAGTTATAGATTCCGATATTTCCATTCAGGTTTACTGTATCCCTCTGACCTCCTTATTGACGATGAAACACAGAAATTGCATCGGAATTAATTACAAAAGGCACAAAGCCGACTTAAGTACAAGAAAACTGACTCTTCTTACTGTCTATGATTTGAACCACTCCTGTGACACTAGTTATAGATTCCGATGCTTCACTTCAGGTTCACTGATTCCGTCTGACGTTCTTATTGACGATGAAACACAGAAAATGCATTGGAATTAAATACAAAAGGCACAACGCCGACTTAAGTACAAGAAAACTGACTCTTCTTACTGTCTATGTTTTGAACCATTCCTGTGACACTAGTTATAGATTCCGACGCTTCACTTCAGCTTTACTGTATCCCTCTGACCTTCTTATTCACGATGAATCACAGAAATTGCATCGGAATTAAATAGAAAAGGCACAATGCCGACTTAAGTACAAGAAAACTGACTCTTCTTACTGTCAATGCTTTGAACCATTCCTGTGACACTAGTTATAGATTCCGATGCTTCACTTCTGGTTTACTGTACCCCTCTGACCTTCTTATTGACGATGAAACACAGAAATTTCATCGGAATTAAATACAAAAGGCACAATTCCGACTTAAGTTCAAGAAAACTGACTCTTCTTACTGTCTATGATTTGAACCATTCCTTCGACACTAGTTATGGATTCCGATGCTTCACCTCAGGTTTACTGTATCCCTCTGACCTTCTAATTGACGATGAAACACAGAAATTACATCGGAATTATATAGAAAAGGCACAATGCCGACTTAAGTACAAGAAAACAGACTCTTCTTACTGTCTATGTTTTGAACCATTCCTGTGACACTAGTTATAGATTCCGATGCGTCACCTCAGGTTTACTGTATCCCTCTGACCTTCTTATTGACGATAAAACACAGAAATTACAACTTAATTAAATACAAAAGGCACAATGCCGACTTAAGTACAAGAAAACTGACTCTTCTTACTGTCTATGTTTTTGAACCATTCCTGTGACACTAGTTATAGATTCCGATTCTTGACTTCAGGTTTACTGTATCCCTCTGACTTTCTTATTGACGATGAAACACAGATATTGCATCGGAATCAATTACAAAAGGCACAATGCCGACTTACATTCAAGAAAACTGACTCCTCTTACTGTCTATGATTTGAACCATTGCTGTGACACTAGTTATTGATTCCGATGCTTCACTTCAGGTTTACTGTATCGCTCTGACCTTCTTGTTGACGATGAAACACAGAAATTGCACAGGAATTAAATACAAGAGGCTCAATGCCGACTTAAGTACTAGAAAACTGACTATTCCTCCGGTCCATGTTTTGAACCATTCCTGTGACACTAGTTATAGATTCCGATGCTTCACTTCAGGTTTACTGTATCCCTCTAACCTTCTTATTGACGATGAAATACAGAAATTGCATCGGAGTTAAATACAAAAGGCACAACGCCGACTTAAGTACAGGAAAACTGTCTCTTCTTTTAGTCTATGTTTGAACTATTCCTGTGACACTAGTTATAGATTCCGATGCTTCACTTCAGGTTTACTTTATCCTTCTGACCTTCATATTGACAATGAAACACAGATATTGCATCGGAATTAAATACATATGGCACAATGACGACTTAAGTACAAGAAAACTGACTCTTCTTGCTGTCTATGTTTTGAACCATTCCTGTGACACTAGTTATGAATTCCGATGCTTCACTTCAGGTTTGCAGTATCCCTCTGACCTTCTTATTGACGATGAAACACAGAAATTGCATCGGAGTTAAATACAAAAGGCACAATGCCGACTTAAGTACAAGAATACTGTCGCTTTTTACAGTCTATGTTTTGAACCATTCCAGTGACACTAGTTATAGATTCCGATGCTTCACTTCAGGTTTACTGTATCCCTCTGACCTTCTTATTGACGATGAAACCAAGATATTGCATCGGAATTAAATACAAATGGCACAATGACGACTTAAGTACAAGAAAACTGACTCTTCTTACTGTCTATGTTTTGAACCATTCCTGTGACACTAGTTATAGATTACAATGCTTCACTTCAGGTTAACTGTATTCCTCTGATCTTCTTATTTGCGATGAAACACAGATATTGCATCGGAATTAAATACAAAAGGCACAATGCCGACTTAAGTACAAGATAACTGACTCTTCTTACTGTCTTTATTTTGAACCATTCCTGCGACACTAGTTATAAATTACGATGCTTCACTTCAGCATTACTGTATCCCTCTGACCTTCATAATGACGATGAAACACAGAAATTGCATCGGAAATAAATACAAAAGGCACAATGCCGACTTAAGTACAAGATAACTGACTCTTCTTACTGTCTATGTTTGAACCAGTCATGTGACACTAGTTATAGATTCCGATGCTTCACTTCAGGTTTATTGTATCCCTCTGACCTTCTTATTGACGATGAAACACAGAAATTGCATCGGAATTAAGTACAAAAATCACAATGCCGACTTAAGTACAAGAAGACTGACTCTTCTTGCTGTCTATGTTTTGAACCATTCCTGTGACACTAGTTATAGTTTCCGGTGCTTTACTCATGTTTACTGTATCCCTCTTACCTCCTTATTGACGATGAATTACAGAAATTGCATTGGAATTAATTACAAAAGGCACAATGCCGACTTAAGTACAAGAAAACTGACTGTTCTTACTGCCTATGTTTTGAACCTTTCCTTCGACACTAGTTATAGATTCCGATGCTTCACCTCAGGTTTA